>NW_027656670.1:0-70384 GCF_964235325.1 Thermobia domestica
GGTGTGGTTCATGGCATGGCGAAATGTTGTTTTGCTGTAATTTCTTGTAATTTACTTCGTTTGCAGATTTAGAGGTATGTATAAATACTTAGTTGATTTTTATAATGTGTATATAATGTTTTAGCATAGTGTGTTAGTAGTAAGTTCATGCTAAATCTGTTTATATGGAACGACGTGAAACTTCAGAAGGTTCGATTTTTCTTTCTCGGCTTGGAATGGGTTAATTGCACGCATCTCGTCTATTGTGCGTGGTATTGCCCCTTCACGAAGCAGTTATCAGAAAAGTTTGTGCTGCGTTTCTTTTCCTTTTTTATGTATATTGCAGATGCCATGACACTATATTAGGCAAACAGAGAAGTGCAAATGGACATTAGAACAACTATCAAACGCCATAGGAGCAATAAATGGCGGAAGAAAAACTAGAGAGGTAGCAAATGATTTTGGGATACATGAGACTACATTAAGAACAAAAATGAAAGCTGGGACTGTCTGTTCTAAGAAAATGGGAAGAAAAGATGTATTGAGCTCTACACAAAAAGCGGAACATGCTGGTCACGCTTTACATTTAGCCAAGTTGTTTTATGGAATGTCTCCAATTGAACTACGCAGAATAGCTTATGAATACGCAGAAGCTAATAATATCAAACACAATTTGAATAAAGAAGGTCAACTTGCTGGGAATGATTGGTTGGAATTGCTTTTAAAGAAAAATTCCACGATAAGGTTAAGAAAATCTGAAGCAATTAGTATTAAGAGGGTCGACGAATTCACTGAAGAAAAGGTGAAAGGGTATTTTAAGAACCTGATAGAAGTTACCGAAAAATATCATTTCTGCGAAGATTAGATCTTTAACGTTGACGAAACAGGTATATTCATAGTATAGACACCAGGGCGTATTTTGGATCCAAAGGGAGTGAAACAGCTTGGAGCACTAATATCATGGGAAAGGGGTAAAACCGTTACAAAGCTGCCATGTTTTACATACCCTCTATGTTTATCTACCCAAGAAAATGCATGTCACCTCAAATGCAGAAAGGAGAATCTACTGGATCTATATATTCTTGGGTGGAGCAATGAATCTAGTGGCTGCAACATTTTGCTCTTATTGCGAAACCGATAACAAATGATCCAGTCCTACCTATTTTGGATCACACGAGGCATATTTCATTAGAAATTTATAATTTTTGTAAGAAGAAAGGAATTTTTATGGTTACAATACCGCCGCATACGTCATATAAACTTCAGCCGCTAGACCTCACCTTTTTTGGTCACCACAAAACATATTTCAGCCAAGAATGCACACTGTTTGCGAAGCGCTACGTTAATGAAAAATTTCTCCATATGACTTAGTCGATATCTTTAATAGAGCTTATCTGAAAGCAGCAAATATGGACAAAGCTGTTAATGGTTTTAAACAAGCTGGTATTTATCCTTTGGAGCTGGACACTTTTAGAAAAGAAGATTTTGAAGCTGCTCAGCAATTCCAGGCCGTAGAACTTGAAGATGAAAGAGAGACTTCTGAAGAAGTGAATTCCCAATTGCTTTCCGATGCTCAAACTATTATAGGCCTACGCCAAAATGAACAACCTTCTTCGACGAAACTAGGGCTAAATCGAGAAGAACATCAACTACCCGGAACATCATCACAGCAGTTACCATTGCTTGTCCAACCGTCTTCTTCACAAAATGAGGCTGTGAAAGTCTCACAGATTTTTCCTATCTCCATGTCTGCCAGGTCAACTCCTCGAAATAACAAAAAGCGTTCAGAAATCTTATCTTTTACTCCAACCAAACGAATGTTGGAAGATACTGAGTTCAGAAAGAGCACTGAGTGAAGAAAGCACCAACAGAGCAAAGTTGAGAAGAAAACTCGAAAATTCGATGTTAGTGGAAAACGTGAAGACAACCTGAGGAAACAAACTAGAAGTTGACCTAAACGTACAGTCAACAAACGACTTAAGTTTATGGAAAGAGATTCTGATGCTTCACGTTAAGGAATTATTGCGTGCCAATACCCGATGAAATGCGTGCGATTACCCGATGTGGTGGGGAATACCACGCGTTTCTCGTTTTCCACAAACTTTATATTTACAGAATCTATGAAAATCAAGGAGCACTACCAACGACCGAATATGAAACTAGAATGATTAAGTTACAACATACATTTTCCTAATGTTAATTTGTTTGATTTGTAGCGAGATATTGGAAAATGTACCTTAAGTGCGTGATATTCCCCCACTTTCCCCTATATAGATATATATTAGCTGAATATACGCAATACGCATTCTTCGCATGTGGGCAGTATTTGGAAGTCAACACCTGTGGAAGTATTACCCTCATTTCGGCGACCGCGAAAAGTATGGATCTGACACTAATAGCGATCATTTTGGATTACTTTTACATGTCTCGGTATCCCCCCCCCCCCCCCGCTGACTCCCGGCCCGCATGCAATGGTAGCTGAATTTGCAAGTGATCACTAATGAAAGCGTCACATACATTTCAGCGACCGCGAAAACTATGGATTTGACACTAATATCGGTCATTTTGTATTACTTTTACATGTTTCGGTATCCCCTCGCTCACTCCCGGCCCGCATACAATGGTTGTTGAATTTGCAAGTGATCACTAATGAAAATGTCACTATTGATCTCAGCGACTGCGAAAACTGTGGATTTGATATAAATATCGGTCATTGGGAATTATTTTTACATCTCTCGGTATTCCCCTCCCCGGCTGACTCCCGGCCTGCATTCAATGGTAACTGAATTTGCAAATCATCGCTAGTGGAAGTGTCACCATTGATCTCAGCGACCGCGAAAACTATAGAATTGACACTAATATCGATCATTTTGGATTACTTTTACATGTCGCAGTATCCCCCCGCTGACTCCCGGTCCGCATACAATTGTAGCTGAATTTGCAAATCATCGCTAATGGAAGTGTAACCATCGATCTTAGCGACCGCGAAAACTATGGATTTGACACTAATATCGGTCATATTGCATTACTTTTACATGTCTCGATATCCTCCCCCTCGCTGACTCCTGGCCCGCATGCAATTTTAGCTGAATTTGCATATCATCGCTAATTTAAGTGTAACCATCGATCTTAGCGACTGCGGAAACTATGGATTCGACACTAATATCAGTCGTTTTGGATTACTTTTACTTTTCTCGGTATCCGTCCCCTAGTGCTCCCCGACCCGAATAGGGTGAATTTGGAAGTTAATGCGATCAGAGTTTCACCATTGATTTCAGCGACCGCGAACACTATGAATTCGACAGCAATATCGGCCATTTTCTACCACTTTTACATGTCCCTGTAAACGCTCCCTGAGACCCCCTGGTTCGAATTTTGAAAAATACGCTACGTCTTGATCTGGGGCCTGGCCAAGGTACTCTTGACCAAAATTTGGTAACACTCGGTCCACTCGTCTGGTCCCCAGGGCGCACACAGACAGACAGACAGACAAACACACAAACTCTATTTTATTTATATTAGATTAGATAGATTCTTGCAAATTATGCCAAATTTTCATATTATCTTTCCGAACTAATTTTAAAGACCCGCTCCTACTTATCTTTATATATATACAGTCAGGGGTGGACTGGCCATAATCAAGTACCTGCCCGATGGCCGCTGCGCCCTTCTCACATCAGTGCCTTTGCGCCCTCCGCGGGAGGGGCTAAGACCCGTCTTAGCCTCGGGAAGGCGCACAGTTTCCTCTCTGAACACAATTTAAAAAAAAACAAACAAAGCTACATAATTATTCTATAAATTTGCTAGCCTTTGGCCAGCCAGGGCTCCATCCCAGAGCCCGGTATATGCTCGGCCTGCGGCCTCGCTCTTTCTCTTTCTGGGAATGCTATTAATAATATTAGATTTACACCTAAATATATAGATTTGACTCTAATATCGGTCATTTTGGATGATTTTTATATATCAACCCTCCCACCCCCACTGCTCCGGCCCCAGTTCCCGTCTTTACTCGGCCTACGGCCTTGCCCTTTAGCCGAGTTTGAGTGTTTGTATATCTTTCTTTCGGCTTCTCCAGGAAATTCAGATATTTTTGGAAGAATCCCAGAAACGACTTGAGGTGTACTTGGAACAAAACCCAAGCATCCGTCTTGAAGCTATTAGGATAACTCGATGGAGAAGTAAAAGCAACGCTGCTGTAAAAATATTTGGACACTTTCATTACTGGGCACCCGACCAAGGATGCCAAATCAAGAAAATCAAAACCAGTATATGTGGAACTCGTAGCAGCTTTAAGTGTGATTGGCAACTCGCAAGAATTCAAAGTCAGACATGACGCAATGTCTCTCATTCAAAAGTTGTGCTCCTTTGAGACTATCATTGTGGCTATGATTTTTTAAATTGATTTTTCAGCATACCACACCTTTATCAGACTACTTGCAAACAAAAAACTTAGACTATGTCCAAGCATGGCGCCTGATATCCTCAACTCAAAATAGGTTGAAAGAAGCTAGGGATCAGTTTGACAAAGCCTACGAAGCAGCAGAACACTTTGCAACAGAAATGATGTGTTCCTAGTTACTGATGTTCCTAGTCTAGACATAGGCGCAAATCTGTCTTCAACATTGGGGGGGACGGGTAAGACGTTCCCATATATATATATATATATATATATATATATATATATATATATATATATATATATATATATATATATATATAAGCGATGTTCAAAATATTTATGAAGTTGAAAAACAATGCTGTGAAAGATCAGGGGAGCAGAATTGTCTTCAGTGACGTATTTAGAAGGCTATCGGGCTCATTCTCCCCTCGAAATAATTTGTTAGTTTTACGCATTCCACGTACAACAACAATCCTTCTTACCATTTCTAAGAATGTCATTGATTTTCCATTTTCTTATGCTTTTTGTTCAGAAATAATACTGAATTTGTCAAATTTCATTCCATGTAAGAACTGCGTCCTCATCCTTTCTATTTTTCTGTTTCTTTTTCTTGACGTTACTACTTTCATTTCGCCTATCATACTTTATCGACCATTGTCAGTTGTGATTCAAGTTGGCCGTCATCAGTAACACCAAAACTAAGAGGAGTTAATAAGCGAAACTAGTGTTTCACACCGACATGCGCGGATATCAACATGACAGGACTTTAGTTATTATAACAAAGGAACAATTATATCGTTTAGTTATTTTTAAAACAAGGAAATGTTTGAATTAAAGAAAATCAAAACGGGATAATAATTAGCCCGGGAAATTAGGATGGCCAAGAGGATGCTTTCTTTTTCTTGTATGAATAGAGTAAAAGGTTAGATTCACTTCTAAATTTTTGTATCATATCATATAGGATTTATCGATCTGTAATTCTTGCCATTATAACTTCAATTTATGCATAAATTAAAATATATTTAATTCTCAAACTCAGGTGGGCAATTGCCCACTTCCTCCCTTGTGTTGGGCATAGCCCTAGAAAGAAAATCCTAAATACACCATTGGTTGTCTTCAACATTGGAAGGTGGGCAGATTTGAGGCTTATTCTAGTTAAGGGAGATGAAACTCATATTACGGTAGATGAATCTGATCAACTGTTGTTTATATATTAGGTGATGTAGATGAAGTAGTAGTACATATCACTATTAGAAATCACTGCCGTGAAAACATTCTGAAATCTGAATACATGCATATTTATAATTGGTGTGTTTCTAATTGGGCATCCACAAAGATCCACGTTAAAATTGTTTTATAGTAATATAATAATATAAATGACGACTTCCCCAAAACTATGAATAAAGAATATCAATTATGTATGACGCAACAATCCACAAGAAAGGCGACAAAACTGACTGTAATAATTATCGAGGCATCTCTTGGATAGTCTACTGACATTGGATAATCTGTATACTCTTCGTGTGCTAGGGCCTAGGGGAGAGGAGGAGATAAGATTTCATATCAGGTTACGTCACGCAGTCGCACGCCTTCATTTTCATTAAAAATGGAAAAGCCAAGATAAACAAATTTCATCTCACTTTCCTTTGTGGCAGTCGGACACAACTCATCACAGTTATCTGCAAAAAGCACTTTTTAAATAGGATTATTGGGAGAGCCTCCAGTTCCAATGTTGGGGGGGGGACATGTCTCCCCATTTCCCCGGTATTTGTGCCCGTACCTACAGCTGAGACAACTTTCCAGCATGAGGAGAGGGGCATATCCTCCTCTGGCATTTATTGCAATTTGTGCCCAAATAGCGGAAGTGGAATTAATACATATTGATGAGACGACTAAACTCACTACAGCACGAAGTTCAGTTTGAAATACTACAGAATACGATTCTTTTTTTTAAAAAAAATGGAAAAGCCAAGAGAAATCAATTTCAACTTACATTCCTTTGTGGAAGTCGGACACAAATCATGACACTTATCCGAAAAGCACTTTTTAAATCAGATTATTAGGGGGGGGCAGTCCCCCCAGGTCCAAGATTGGGGGACATGTTCCCCTCGTCCCCCCGGGATTTGCGCCAGAGAGTCTAGAACAAGTTATTATAGAAACAGAATTGCCTGAGGTAAGATGTAGAAATAGAACGAAAATGGCAGGGGAATCAGCTTCTGATGAAGTAATTGAAGACTGTAAATACAGATTTGAAGTAACCGTTTTCAACTGTGTTCTAGACAAAATTTCTAACAGCATGCAGGAACGATTTGCTGAAAATCAAAGCTTATACTTAGATTTAGAGTGTTTTGATCCTAAGAAGTTCAAGAGTTTAAGTCTGGCTTCGTTGTCACTGAAAAGAATCACAGAATTAATTCCTGATTGTGAAGAGGGAAAACTTAAAGAAGAGCTTCTTTCGTTTTCATCAATGTGGGAAGAGTTTTCAAAATCCCCTTATGAGAACCAAGAAAAGAATCAAGAAGATGTTGAGGTTCGTACGATTGAAGATTTGATTGAAGAGGACAAGTTTTCTGAAGATTTCATGGAGGATGAGGAGGAATATTTGGGGCCGACTGACGATATTGTGGATTTAAGGTCTATAAAATGTGATGGGAGTGAAGTGCAATTCTTGCTTTAAGTGCGCCTTCGATGTGATTCTGCAGTACAATATGTACTCAAGACTCTACACAGAATTATTCAAAGTTTATAAGTATTTCCTTATATTACCGACAACATAAGTGTCCTGTGAGCGAGCATTTTCAAAGCTCAGATACATAAAAACAAGACTCTGTTCAAGGCTTACAGATGAACATCTGGAATCGTTGTTCTTGATGAACTCAGAAAGAAACATTCTGACCAAAATAGACAACAATCTTATTATTGACAAAATGTGTGAGAAAAGCAAGGAGATGCGAAGGCTCCTTCAAGCATAAAGCAGTGACTTTACTTCCATTTTCCAGTTATATTTTTGAATTTCTTTTTTCGCTAGGTAGGTATATAATTCTAAATTTACTTTTGTTAATTTGTAATAAATGTTTCACGTATACGTTTTATCAATGATTTTAAAAATAGATGAAAAATAAGTTAATATTATGATGAACATAGCTTTAAAAGGACAGAAGTATGAAAAATAGCATAAGCCCCAAACTTAACTCAAATCTTCAGTTATAATTAGGCTGTTAACAAATGTAGCCGAAGAATTTAAACAACTGGTGTGATTTTTTGTAGTCTGAGTTAAAGTGTGCAGATTTATATAGACCTAATATATTTAGTACTCAAAATCTCTGTATTTGTTTATGAAAATATTGAATTTGTATAATTCTATCGTGATTAACTGCAATAGCTACTTAATCTTTTCTTGTTTTTTGTGTACTAATTTTCCGGGGAAAGCCCCACAGCACTTCCTTTTATTAGGAGGGGGTATTCCATATAAGCGAAAGCCTCAGATGGACTCGCCCTCCCAGAGTATTCGACCGCGCCCTTTTTACATAGCCAGTCCACCCCTGTATACAGTATATCTATACTTATATATATATATCTATATCTATTTATGTATATAACAAAAGCAGGAATTACCCCTTAAATAACGCTCCTGGAGAACCCCTTTCTAAAAAAAATTACTTTGTTAACAACCTGGGGAAACACTTGTAGAAACTTCAGTTTTCGTGACGGACGATTACAGAGCCCTGGTGAACCAAAAAAAAAAAAACTCCTTTAGCGATTGAATTTAAAAAATAGTTATCCTCAGGTTAGTATTCACTGAGAATATTTTTATAAAATTTAAATTTGATGGGTAAATCAGTAGACTTTGAATACATCCACATCGTATCCACTGAGTTGCGAAATTGTGTACCTCCAGACATGGGCGGCCAAAGAAAATTTTGTAGGGGGGCATCTTCAATGTTTGCTATATTAGTCTAGCATTTAATGTGCATGGTTTGCTGTATTACGTATACATTTTCGTGAGCCAGGGAGGTTCATTCTTATCAAACACGGATATTATGAAGGAGTAGATGTACTGTACAGAATATAATAAAAACATCTCTTTCGGATTTCTATTATCCCGCAGTCCAACCCCGAGACGGAAACATAAGAGATAGGCTTTTTGTTTTTAAACAAGATAACGTGCCAAGCGACGGCTTTACATTGTGAAGATTATATTAGTGAAAATTAAACGAATATAATTTTACAACTTAATATACATATTACTAAATGTTCAGCTCCCCGTTGCTATGTGCTTAGCGTATGCGCCTTTATCGAACAAGGTTTGATTCATGTAGGAGCTCATGTGTTTCAAATCCGACGTTAAACTGTAGGTTCACGTCTTGTAGAGTTTTGCTACTGAAAGCGACGCTAAACTATAATCTAATTTAATATTACTAAATATTAAAAAATAATGACTTACCAAGATGACGTCAATTTGGCAGTCATCAAATCCATTTTATACTTTCGCTTAATCCAGTCGATATTAATATAACAATTACAAGACACACACACATATAAATACTCAGAAACAAGCACATACACACGTACACATACACAAATATGAACACTTCAAATCTATTTACTTGTGGTGGACTGCGCTGCATCAAACACTGTTACCTTCGTCATCATCTCATGTATCTGCATTATTTGACTGCAGATTTGTTATTTGTACGCATCATTCATTTTAGCATTTTCGGGAAGGTTCAGGGTTCTTTCTTCATTTTAAGAGTTGGTTCTCTGTATTGGAAAGAGAATCAGGAGAGGAAGGGGGAATTTATATTTTATGAATGGATAACATTTTAAGAAATATATACAAAACATGCCGCTTCCGACGCAGCACTGAAGCATTTCTTTTAGCGGTGTATTACTAGTGGTCCCCTGGCGGTAATATCCCCCCCCTCTCAAGTTGTAAAGTGAGAAGAGACAGAAACATCCCAGATAACCTAACACTCAGGGTTCAGTTGACAATAATAAAACTATGGGTAAGTAAACATCTTGTGCAGAGTCACGTTTTGCTTATTTTTGAACATTTCTGTGAATTAAAAAATACAACAACGGGGACACTAACCGGTTTTATTACTCCAACCATCGCTTCAACTACGGTCAGTGAACCATCTAAATTTTCGTTCTTTTTCTGTTCTCCAGAGGGAAGAATGAAATCAAACTAGATGTTGCCAAGATGCTAAAGTCAAGATGCTAGGTGCTAAATGGGAGTGAATTATTTTAGATCTAGCACCAAGATGCTAGATATGGCTTCACTGGCGGGCTTCGATATCTACAGAAATTTTTGCTACAGCATACAAAGAAACTATAGCACAATAGTTTCGATAACATCTGTGTAGTCCTTCGGTAGGCTACACATCCGGTAAGAAGCTCAATCCTAATTGTAAAATTGGTAGGAGGAAAGGGTTCGTGGCCAAAACAAAAGACTCGTAGCCGGTTTGTATAGATAATTGAAAATGAAATTTTTGAGTTTTACGTCCCACGGTTATGCCGATTAGGCTAAAGGAGACGGTGAAGATGAGAGATGAATGAAATGGTGGAATGAAGAAAGTGGGAGGAAACGGGAGAACCCCGAGAAAACCCACGCACACGGTGTTTGTCCACCACAAAGTTTACTTGGCGGGAGCAGGGTTTGAACCCGAGACCCCTAGCACCAGAGGTGAACGCTCTACCACTGAGCCACCGCGGCCCTCTGTATAGATAATTGAATTCAAATTTTCAAGTATCCATTTACTGAATGCCCATATCGTGTATGCATGCATTTGCATGCATTATATAATAAGTAAATAAATTACACACACAATTAATTGTCAGTGATATACGGTGTTTATTGGTCAAAAAAATCTCTCCAAACAATGAAGATTAATCTTAGACTGAAGAAATGGTTATCGTTCGTTTTCGTTATCATTTGGCCATGAAACAAACGCCTGACAGATATACAGCCCCTATATACAACTATGTGATGTTGGAATATATAACTCGTAGGGTATGATGCTTTACTTTTTCAGAAATTTCAGTACTTCTAGTGTACCCCTAAAAATGTAATAAAGAACTAATGGCCATGTTTTTTTTATATATATAAATGTTCAATTAGAACTGGACAATTTACACAAAATTTGGAATCGACAAATGAAAACGGCACGTTTCTAGCACTTGTGGGTTTGACATGGGCGGCGATTAGGAAGGGGCAAAGGGAGCAGTTGCCCCCGCACTTTTTTTAAGTAACCAATTAATGTAGGCTATATAGTTTCATTTGGAAATGCAACGATTTTGTATGTGTTACTGATTAATAGGAAAAAATGCTGCTATATAATATTTGCTGTTGCGTGAATACGTATTGGTTGTCTTCCCGTGGAGTAAAGAAAGCTACAGTAATTGCGTTTTAATCGCCACAGAAAATAACCCCAAAAAATAACCTATTGGAGCACAATTTCAGCATACTTTCTTTTCTTCTTACAAGGGCTCGATATGTTAGTGAGCCGCTTTGAAGCTAATCGAAAGAACATTATGAAAAAAAGTAGGGCCTATTTCACAAGTTATTCTTTAATTGCACAAAAATTGATAGTTCCTAAAATGTTTTTTCTTCTTTCTAAAGTAAGGAATATCGATTAAAAAGAGCGTGATAAGAAACAACTTCTACCTTTTCCATTGTTTTGTAGTGTAATATACGAGTGAAGTGTTGTGTTTAAGGATGTACGAGTGTATATACAATAAAATTTAGTAAATTGAACATAATTCTAGGTTTTAAGTTTATTTTGTATAACTGAAGTGTGGATTGTAAGTATTGTTGTGTTTTGATGTGTTCCAAGAAAGTGAAATCTGCACCTAATGGCAACGAACATATTTCAAGAAGTTGCAAAAGCAAATATTTCTTTAAATGTCGTAGCATATGCTTGTAGTATTTACTGTCTTTCATTTTCTAAGAGTAATAACATACATTTAATATCATGTGTGGAATTAAATATTAAGTTTTTCATTAATCCTCAGTTTCAATATAACTTTTGCAAAACAAGCATCATTATTCATTACTATGATTAATATTATCCTTTCTATTTATTTGTTTTGCAAATTTATTAAATAATCTGATCACACAATTTTCCAGACAGAATTTTAAGATGTTCATGAATCAAGGAATGAGCAAGGAATCAAATCTCTTCTTACAATTTCGTTGTTTAAGAGTACAAAGGGCTAGTATCTACTTGCGTTGTTCTTCTCAATTTACTTAATAAACTATTATATACGATATACGGTATTTTAACTGAAAATATAGTATCCTATTAGTTATACAACCTTTCGTCAAACAAAATGTTAGAAACAACCAGGAAAACTAACATTTATATACAAATATTCAGATCATGTCTTGCCCCCTCACTTTTAACGTCCAACCGCCGCCACTGGGGTTTGAGATCTCATTGTTGAAAGGATTGGAGACAAAAACAAACTTTTCTGTGAGAAGAAACATATACGCGTAAATCTAGTATTTTAATATATAGATAATAATTGGAATTTATTTTCAAGTGCTATTTTTTAATATTCGCAATATTGAAATTTTTGAACTTACATTTTTCACTGTTTGAAAATAAAAAAGAGATCATTACTAGTAAAATTAACCTAATACAAAAAATTTTATTTTATTTTTTTAATTTTTCCAATTTTTCTGGAAAGAAATCGAAAAAACGGTTTTTTAAAAACAGGTTCAAAATTTCTGGAAATTTGACAACACTAGGTCAGACACACTTGTACTTTGCCCAGCATTAAACTCTGATCTTAGTTCCGACGCAGTTTGCTGCGTGTCCTGTTTTACCAGTCTGCCCAGCCTACGACGTCCGACATCTGTAATGAGGTGCGGGCGCCCAACCCCTCGACATTTGGATGTCCTTTCCCCTTGGTTTCGCCACTTGTTGAAGACAATCACCACAGCACTCCTCGAACACCTGACAAGTCCTGCAGTTTCCGAAATTCTCGTGCCGAATGTTTCTGAGTGAATACTTTCATCAAAATAATATTAAAAATTATAGAAAAATTTTCGAGACATTCGAATCGAGTCGAGATTTTTACCAACTGTCTCGACTCGACTCGAGTCTCTACTCGAAAGTTCGAGTCGAGAAATACGTTTGTCTCGATTCGTCTCGAATTTTACAAAGTGTGTCTCGACTCGAATTCGAGTCGAGTCGAGTCGAGATTCGAGACATGTCTCGACTCGTGCGCATCCCTATTTATTAGAAATAGGAAAAGAAAAGGTGAGAAACAAGAGAAGGTAGGAGGAAAGCAGCGCCGTAACTCAGATTCTTTTCTGGGGGCAAGCATCAATACTCGTATTTGGGCCCTCTTGAAAAACTTTTTTTAATTCTTGGGCCCCTTTCTATAATTTTCTTGTTCTTTATGGGCTCTCGGAGCCTGTGGGCCCTCCCGCACGGCAAGGTCTGCGGGGCCGTTAGTTACGCCTCTGGGTCCCTTCTACACATAACAGATTAATTAAAGGGACAATATTGACAAATCTCACAAGGAAAAAGTAGGCTTTGGTAAATTAACATCGGAGACATTTTTTGCAAGGTTAATGCGAACATTTAAAGTGTTCATATTACAAACTGGAAGAGCGCAATGGCCTAATATAGAATAGAAAAAGCGTCTTAAAGTTTTCGACTCGCCACATATGTCGTGCGCTGCGCAATTTTATTAAGTGACGGCGTAGCACAGTTAAAGCAGTTGTGACTCACGTTTCAAGGGTTACGGATTCGGTTTCCGCTGATTTCAATTTTTTTTTTTTTGTGTGTGTGTTTTTATTTCAACCAATAAAGCAGCCACTTGTAGCTACAAGTAAAATGTTAATTCTCCATATGTTTATAATGAGTTAAAACAATAGAAATACTCAAATCAGTTGTAAAATCTTTCAATATTTCATGGTAACTGGCAACAAAATATAATCTATTTCGTAAATATGTTGATATGACGAGTTATATTATGGTTACCACAGTGTTGTGTAAAAAATGTTCTTATGCTTCGGGTCTACATCTGGTGACAGTGTATTACAAGCACTGCCACAAATGGCACGGAGGATGAAGGGGACATGTCCCCTCCAATCTTGAAACTGGGGGATTGTAGACCCCAATAATCCGATTTGAAATGTGTTTTTTGGTGAGAAATGTGATGAATTGTGTCCGATTGCCACAAAGGAAAATGAGATGAGATTGATATCCCCCAGAATAAGCCTCAAATCTGCCCGCCTCACAATGTTGAAGACATATTCCCTCACTCTGTTTCCCTGATCCTCCACAGTATTGTTTTTTAACATCATAAATATTTTAAACATCGCTTTAAAAACATATGGGAACTGTCTTACCCGTCCCCCCCCCCAATATTGGAGACAGATTTTCGCCGCTTAATAGAAGTGGAATAAGGGGTAATCTCCTTTGGTTATAGTAACATCCACTATAACCAAAGAAGATTTTCTTCTCATCCCCTTGTAATTTTCACACTGTCAACAGATGTAGGCACGGAGCGTCAAGAATATTTTTTACACAACGACTGTGGTAATTATAATATAACTCGTGATATCAATATATTTACGAAATAGATTACATGGGGACAATTGGAAAACATGAATTGCCTTATTTTACTTATACAATGTCAACACACAACTTCAATCGCTTCGATCCACTCCTTCTCGTACTTCTACTATAATATTTACTTTTTGCGGAAGAGGCCTTGGCCCCAACATTGTTTCTCCTCACAAGCTAAAAACACATGTGTGCTTATTTTTTGCATATTGTCCCTACAAAAGTTTCGTTGCAATCCTCCATTTCTTTAGGCAGTTCTGATGTATACTTTTTAGCACTTTAGATAATTCGTAATCAAAGGTGTGGAAGTTTTTTTTTTTTTTTTTTTTTTTTTTTTTTTTTTTTTAAGGAATATACGAAACACCTAGTGCCTTATTTTATGTATACAATATCTGTGCGCAATTACATTCACTTCAGTTCACTACTTCTTGCCTTTACGGCGTCAAATTTCATGATTTTGGGTAGGAGTTTTGCACTCTAAAACAGTTTCTCCGCAGAAAATAAAAAAAACAAATATCCGTTTCTTTTTTGCGTATTGTCCCTACACAAAGATTCGTTGCAGCTCTTCATGACCTTTAGGCACTTGTGACGTACTGTTGTTAGCAATTTTGATATTTCATGATCAAAAGCTTTCCGGAATCCGTGCCCACCCAACCTTTTTTTCCAGGAAAATATAAAAAACATATTCCCTCATTTGGGGTCTAAATATCTGTGCACAATTTCGTTTGCTTCGGTCCACGTTTTGATTTTCGGGCGCCAAATTTCAAAATTTTGAATGGGGGCTTTTGTCCACTAAAACCATTTTTCCACAGAAAATAAAAAAAAACACTTATTCGTTTATTTTTTGCGTATTGTCCCTACACAAAGTTTCGTTGCAACTCATCATGTCTTTTAGGCACTTCTGACATATTGTTATTAGCACTTTTGATATTTCGTGATATTTGCGTTTAATGGCCCACGATCATGCCTGTTAGGTTAAGGAAGATCATGATTAAAGCAAGTGAATTATGATAGGCAAATTAGTGGAAGAAGAAAATGGGAGGAAATTGGAGTGTCTCGAGAAAACCCATGAGCACGATGTTGTCCACTTCAAGCTTACTTGCCTTGGGAACGAACCAAGTACCCCATCCTCAGATCAGAGTTGAAGTGGGTCGGCGGGTCGAGTTTTCTGAGTGGATCAGTGGGTCGAGGGTCAACAGCATGTGACCCACTGCGACACACCACCCACCATGACCCACTGCGATCCACCGACACACTCTTATCTACCGACCCACTCTACTTACTGCATTGCAGACATTATCTTCTGAAAAGTATATTTTTATTTCACCCTCGACCCTAGCCATAGGAACTAAATACACATTTCTGATTGGTTGCAGTTTGTGATTGTCGAAACCTCCTAGTGTATCTATTGTGTACTAAAGTAATAGAAGAAAATTGTCACTTTGTTGGAATTAAAGAAGAAGAAAATTGATGAAGCAGCTGAGGTTAAATTAATATCATGGCAGTCAAGCTGGGACGAAACGATCCCTGCGGGTCTTCTGACCCGTTGTTACTACTATTACTATTACTATCTATACTATGGATTCGTGTAGCAAAACTGCACCGTAACGTAAGTAAATCACTTTTTTATTTCCATTGATCACCTTGTAACATGGAAAGGAACTAAGAGACAGTTGGAGGAATTTTTTAAAATAATTGAGGACGAAGAAAAAGGGATTAGGCTAAATATGGAGATAGAAGTAGAGAGGAAAATCAACTTCATGGACATGACTATAGAGAAAATAGGAGGAAAATTCGAAACGAGATGGTACAGGAAAGAATGCGATGCCGGGATATACTGTCACAAAAGGAGCGACATAGACAGGGGAAATAACAAGAATTTTATACAGAACATGAAACGGAGAATATAAACGATAGATAGCAACGAAGAAAGAAGGAAAGAAGGATACAGAAGAGATTTAGAAGAAAGAAAAAGAGGAAGAAAAAAGGAAGAAGCAGAGAAAGAAGGAAAAAGATGGTTTCGTATTGAAAGTTTAGGAGAGAAGACGGAGATCCTGAAGAACCTGTTAAGAAAGGAAGGGATTAAAAGTTACAGGAAAGGAGGAAAGAGGTTAATATACTTAGTGAGAGAGAAAAGAAAGAAAAAAGAAAAGGAGATAAGATCAGAAGAGGAAAGAGGATCATTTATATATATATATATATATATATATATATATATATATATATATATATGTGTGTGTGTGTGTGTGTGTGTATATATATACATATATATATATATGTGTTATCTCCCCACCGCCAAGCTACGGGCTGAATTTGGATTTAAACAGTATCGGAAGTGTTACTGTTTATCTCAGCGACCCCCAAAACTATAGATTCGACTTTAATATCGATCATTTTTAAGTATCTCTCCCCTCCCCCTTCCCCTAAGCTGCAGTGTCAAAGTGATATGATAAAAACCATCCCAAGTCCGAACCTCATCTTCGTTGAAAATTTGATTGAGATTTATCGGCTGGTTCATTAGTGATGAAGTCACAAAAACAGCCACTTATATATATATATATATATATATTTTACATATATATCTCCCTCCTCCTCCTCTACGTTGCACCGTCAAAGTAAAATGATAAAAATCGTTCCAGGATTGAACTTCATCTATGTTGAAAATTTGATCGAGATCGGTCGGGTGATTTAAAAGTTATTAAATCTTACGTATATGTATTATATATACATATATATACATACATACATATATATATATATATACATCCTCACGGCATTGTCAAGGCTCTGTATTGGTATTTTACATTTAAAATTGCAACCGGGTGTTTCCGCTCCCGTGTACGGTTGTCCGATCATCACCCTCGTTCTTCGCGCGCACAGTCACTCGAAGAACTGAAAACGTACTCTGTACACAAACAGTTTATGGTTGTGAACTCGGAAAGCCTGGTACTTCTGCTTGTCAAGGTCAAAAAATGGGAGAAAAAAGCATGTGTAGAATGTAAAGAGGGTGCAACAGTGACTGATACTTGTAAGAAACATATTCATTTGTAGTTCGTGCACATTCCGCCTGTAGCGCTACTGCGGCACAACGTATATTGTAACTGTATAACTCTTGTACACCGCTAGTAGGTCTATTGGCGTAAGTGACGACTGAAACTATGTTGTCAGCTCTGACTGCGATAAAGCACTGCCGTGCTGCTTTTGCTTTTCTTTTTTCTCCTTTGTCATTTGTGAGATGCCAAACATGTTGTTTTTGCTTGTTGCACGCGCTGAACGGGTTCCTGCGGAGCGAAGTATTTAAGAAGTTGACTACATATTCTTGTTTACGATAGAAATATGATAAGCACTTTGAATTATAATAGGTTTCAAATTGGTTAACTGTTGAAAAAAAGCGAAAATAAAGCTGTACTTGTAAATGTATCTTAGTCGAGGACGTAGCTACTGACAGTGTTGATTACAGATTTTCTCGTGGAAGAATTTCATTACACTAGAGGTGAAAAGCAGACGTCCATTTAGACAGCCCCCCACCTTTTCAGACTCAATCGGAAATGGTCTCAATCGTTTCTACAGAAATGTGCAGGCGAAATTTTCGTTTGTACACAATTAGGGGCGCCGCCAGAACGAAAACACAGTGGGGGGAGGGCTGTCTAAATGGTAGCCCCCCTACCATGTCCAATTCAATCACAAATCGTCGCAATCGTTTGCACATCGTTTGTACAGAAGTGTGCAGGTCAAAATTTCGTTTGTACACAATTACGGGCGCCGCCAGAACGAAAACAAAGTGGGGGTTGTCTGAATGGTAGCCCCTCCACCATGTCCAATTCAATCACAAATTGTCGCAATCGTTTGTACATAGCTTGTACACAAATGTGCAGGCCAAATTTTCATTTGTACGCAATTAGGGGTGCCGCCAGAACGAAAACAAAGTGGGGGCTGTCTAAATAGTAGCCACCCAGCATGTCCAATTAAATCACAAATCGTCGCAATCGTTGCCATGCATACTGTCGGCTATGTGAAATCGAAGCAGTACTTCATGCCCCAAAAGGAACATTTCATTCGAATTTAGTACACTTTTGATTGAAGTTAGGACTGTCCTTTTTCTTCTCCATGGGACACACTGCACTGTTGTTGGTATTGTTGCTACTACCTATCTATAACCCAATGTAGTACTAGAAGCGTGCATTGGAGATCACACGTTCCAACGCAAAATCGATTGAACTTTTGGTATAGGCCTCTGGTTATCAATATTAGGTATAACGGCAATGTCATTCCCCGTAAGATGAAACTTACGAAACCTTTGTCTGCTTTCTCTAACAACTTCGAAATTACTATGTATTTGATTATACCCGTCATTATTATTGTCACTACTACCACCACTTATACAACCACTATTAACACAACTAGTACCAGTTGTACTATTATTGTTGATATTGGCATGTCCAATCATTGCTGGAACACTACCATATGACGGGCCAGGCTAAGGAGAGAAAAACACTTGGTTCCTATAGTCATGATTATCCTGTACACAGTGCTTTGGGGTATTTTATACATAATTTTTCCCATAGACTTGTTGAATAGGTATAACCACAGCGTTGTCCTCAATTTGGACCAATGTCCTCATTTCTTCAACTGGTATTTTATCGAAACTTAGATTGCCAGTCCCATCTAATACTTCATCTAAGATAGCTAAATCTTCATCGGTTAATTGATTTATATTATTATTATGACTCAAGTTTTGATTTTCTTGAGGGGTTATGTCTATGGTTTTATTTTCAGATGGAATTAAGCACGGTTGCGAAATTAACCGCGTGCCAAAATCCAAAAGTTCGATAACTCTCTTTTATCCTATCCACCTCACTCTCCCCACAAAATAATAAATACATAAGTTTCTGCTGAGCCTAATCATAAATTTCTTTGGTACCGGACGTAAAAAACCCATACGCAAGCAAGTCCAGCACATCAGCACTGGGTACACAGTGCTGGAGAAGGGCACGAAGGGCGCGTAGTAGTGCATCGCATCTCTCCGGCCCCTGATGTCCCAGACGCTGCATCTCCATGATACATTTCCAGGTACTGAAGACCCTCGGGTAGTCGTTTAGACCGCGCACCAATTCTTGCCGGTATATTTCGTCAACCGTATTAATTTCCTCTCTTCGGCACAAGAAATCCATCTCAAAGAAATAAATCAGAAACAACTATTTTATCAAGTTTGCTCTATAGATCCGTTAAATAATATGTAAAAAAGAGAGAGACCAATTAATTATTTTCAACCTACAGTTAAATAATAATATGCAAAAGAGAAAGCAATCACTTATTTTCAAGTTTCAGTTAAATTATAATATGCAACAGAGAAAGCAATTACTTATTTTCAAGCTTATTTAAATAATGGTATGTACCAGGGAAGCAAGAAAGTTCGTGCGCTTTTGAACCACTCCCGCTTCCATTTGGCTGCTGCGGCGACATCTGTCCCCGTAGCATTAAAGTTTTGACTGTTTGGGAAAGCTTATTCATTGACGCATCAGCCACGGTGAATATAACAACGCATTTTTCAGTGTAGGGTGTAAAAATCGCTCGTGATCATGTCAGTGTCAAATGAAGTTTTTAGAGCTTGTTTGCTTTACGAGTTTAAATTGGTGACAAATGGTGCAGAAGCAGCTAGAAAAATATGTGTTGCGCTCGGAGAGGGTGTAATAAGTAAATGTACAGCACAAAAATGGTTCCAGACCTTTTCAACTGGTGACGAGACCTTTCAAGATAAGCCTCGTTCTGGGAGGCCTAAATCAGTGGATATGGACCACCTGAAGGCCTCTATTGAAGATTATTCCAGTCATACATGTGAGGAACTTGCTCACCGATTCGAGGTAAGCAGGAAAATTATTCGGGTAAGTCTGCATCAGTTGGGGAAGACCTGAAAACTGGGTCAGTGGGTCTCTCACGAGCTGACCGCTATGAGCCAAGCTCTAAGACTGAATATCTGTTCATTTTTGTTGACGAGACACAAAATCTGTCCAATTTTGGACCGTATAATAACTTGTGACGAGAAGTGGGTCATGTATGACAATAAAAAACGGTCATACCATTGGCTATCAATGAATGATCCGAAGCCTTTGACTGCAAAACCGAACATCCATCAACACAAGGTTTTGTTTTGTGTTTGGTGGACTACAAACGGTATCGTGCACTACAAATTCTTGGAACGTGGTAAAACAATTACCAAAGATATGTACTCAATCACAACTGAGAACGGTAGCCACCAAACTGACCCAGAAACAGCCAGCACTAGTGAACAAAAGAGGTGTGCTCTATAACCAGGACAACGCTCGCCCTCACACCGCAAAACAGGCGCTGGAAGTAATCTCAAAACTTGGTTGGGAGCTTGTATCTCATCCTCCCTACTCCCCAGATGTCGCCCCTTCGAATTGCCATTTATTCTTGGCCATAGACAACTTTATGCGTGGCAGGCAGTTCAAGACTGAACAAGACGTCAAAAATGCAGTTGCTGAGTTTTCCGAGTCTCGGGAACAAATATTCTACAAAACTGGCATTTACAAGCTTGTTGAGCGCTGGAAGAAGGTTGTAGAAGCAAATGGAGGCTATTTTGCCGAATAAACAAACCGTTAAAACCCTGTAATTGACAGTTTTCTTCCATAGTATAAAAGCGCACGAACTTTCTTGCTTCCCTGGTAAAAGAAAGCAATCTGCTTAGTTTATGAAAAGGAATAAGTAAATATTCACTTTATATCTAGTTGTAAACTATTATTTTTTAAGGAAATAGGTATAAAAATAGTCTCTCTCTGTTTATTAATAATGGTTAAGAATATATGAAGAACAATTAGAATATGTATGATTTCTTTATTTTAAAAATCAGTAAGTATAAAAAATATATAAAATGCCCAGCTCTGAAACCTTAGTTGATCTTTAACAAAAACACTAAAAATGACGTCCCTACGTCGTAGTAAGGCGGGCCAAAAGCAAGATGGTTGCCTTTCCTTTATCTTGTTGCTGCCACTCAGGTTTCAGCAAGGCATCTTTGTCTGTAATACAAAAGGATTCAATGAATTTTTTAGCTCTTTATTTCTTTTAAAATTTTTATATCTATATATGATTTATTTTAGAAACAAGTTGTTGGCAGGCAAGGCGAGGTTCTTTACAATCTTCTACGTACGCTGACGTGAAAGGAAATGATGCCTTCACAAGTCAAATCCACATTATATCATGTCCTATCATGTATCGCGCCATCGCTACTACCACTGACACCTAGTGGCAGAATTCCCAATTACTGGTTAGTAAGGCGGTGGATGTTTTTCAGTGCACATGTAGATGACGTATAATTCTATATATTTTACGGGAGTATGGTACTGTTTATTTCAATAAATAATATATTTTTATTATATTCAATCTTAATGTGAGGCACTAGTTAATACTAACAGAAGCAAAACATGTCTTCCTTGCGCTAGGTGTCTCTCACCCACAACATTGAGGTATTTTCAATACTCCCATAAATATGCATGTATGCTCTGGTAATCTTAAGTCAAACTATTGACGATCAATACAACTATGAGTAAACTTAACATGAAGTTGTACTATTGAGGTGAATACGGACATAACCTCTTTTCGCAGCAAAGCAAAAAACTATTTAGTTGGGGGACCCTACTAGCATCAAACGCGGGCATAACCTCTTCTCTTGGTATTCCAGTAAACGTTCAGTTTGCAATCCTATTACCAAAAAAGACGGAGTAAATAGTCTCCAGTGAGGCAAAAAGTCTAGGGGAGACTACCTAACAACAAATACGGGCATAGCCCCCCTCTCTTTCTCAACGAGGCAAGAAGTGTTTGCTATGGGAATTTTTAATAGCAAAATACAAACCAATATTATTTACGTCTTGGAAAACAAGGCACCGTGCATTCTCTTTCCCAAATTTCCAATTGCAATACTGTTTCCCCGCAAGTCCAAACGAACCATGCCTCAGCTTCCATGATCAAAAATAAAGGAACGTGTTTCTTTCTTTCAAGTGTAAGAGTAGGGAATGTTTAATAGCAAAATACGGATCAATATTTCTTACGTCTTCAAACAGGTCACCGTCCTTTCTCTTTCGTAAAATTTACATATTGGAATACTGTTTCCCCGCATGTACGAAGAAGACCCGCGCACTTCCGTGATCAAAAAATAAAGGAACGTGTCCTAAGTGTAGAAAAGTCCCACAAATTTACAGTAATCCGTGCATATCCACGTTAAAATAGCAAACACAATTTCTGTGATGTTCAAATTTAACTCTGGGAACCTGCCCACCGCAAGCTGAAACCTCTTTCTTTATTTCTAACTGTTTACCTCATTATATCTACATTTTTCAGTATATGAACGCTTTTTCGAACACATTTAAAACACTTAAACATTTAATACTAATTGATTTTTCAAATACCACAAAATATATCTCTATTATAATTTTTCTTTCCATTCATTCTTGTTATCCAAAGCAAGACAAAAGTCAATCTTTCTGTTAATTATTTTACAGTACAGTAAATAAAATAATATTTACTACAGATGTGGTTAGGAAATATATCGGCCATGTATCTGTTTGAAAGTGTTCTTTATGTATAAAGTACTCATTTTCCGGAAACACTTCCCAATATGGTCACAAATTCTCAACAAATAGTTCAGACAATGTTATAACATAGTATCTACATTATATTTAATCAACATAGTATCTACAAACAACAAAAAATATTGGTCATTACCGTATTGTGTTTAATCTCGCTTTCAGGATTATGTAAATGCATTCGTTATAAAGATCACAAGAAATTCCACACTTGGTTCTGCACTACCTATAAACGGTATTAAATAATTTTTCTTTCTTCAGAGGCGGCTCTGAAGGACGTCAACATGCATTTCTAAAAAAGTCTGACTTTTTTCGTAAGTAGTCAGATATTTCGTGTAAATAAGATGGTAAGTTGTTCAAGAAGTATCATATGTAAGTAGTTTGGACCCTTAGTTGTAATAGGACAGATCACTATCCCCCTCCCCACCCAATGTTTCAAATGTCTATAAATAGACACAGAGATGTGTACACTCGTAATAATAATAATAATAATAATAATAATAATAATAATAATAATAATAATAATAATAATAATAACAATAATAATAATAATTTCATCCTTTGATCTTTAAGGTTAGGCTTGCCTACGAAACGATACGAAACAAACACGTACTCTTCAAACAACAGTTTGCTGCTTAAGTTGTCCACGAAAACAAACAAACACACACACACACATTTCAATCAACAGTTTGATTGGCGGTAAAACAATTTTCAATTACGTTTACATTAGTTAGTCATTCACAACATATTATTTCAATTCATAATCAAATGAAATTTTCACAAAATTCGGGGGTGGCGCGGGCCCGCTAGCACCCTAAACTAATCTCTTGAAAATGTAAATATCTCTCGTTCGTGGGGCCACGGTGGTTCAGCGCTACTCTGAATCGTGGGGGCATAATGGTTCAGGATTAGTTTTCCCCGGTTTCGGAAACATGGTGGCTCAGTGGTAGAACGTTCACCTGTGGTGAGTGAGGTCCCTGCTTCCGCCAGGTACACTTTATGGTGGACAAACCGAAAGTGTGAGAATTTTCTATTAGGTACTCCCGTTCGCTGTTATTACAAACATATCAAAGCAATTATAATAATAATGTAAAAGCACTTGGATTTGATGTCGTCACTTGAAGGATACAGATGAAACACACAAAACACCAGTTTTTTAGACTGCGCGGTAACCAAAACTTAAACACAAACAGTACTGAATTAAAATATTCAATATGCAGCTGCATTCGATTTATATATACTTTATTTATTTAAGGTTATAGGGAAAATAGGGTACATACTTTTTCGTGATCAATAATGACAGAATACATTCAAAAATAACCAAGATGAACTCCCATAATCAAAACAATTTTCTTTTTTGATAGTTTCATAGAGAGTTCACCAGAATACCTATTTACGTAGATGGTTATTAAATGTAAATTTCTTCAAAATAATAATCAGTTATCAGACAATTTTACACTGTGCATAAGAACTCTGGTCTCCAAGTTTAATTGCTAGTGTCTAAAATTGTGGCGAGCAAGATTATCAACACGAAACATTTTGTCGGGTATAATAACATATGTCGGGCCACCTAACATTCAAACTGAAATCTACAAAGGGTAGCGAAAGTTGGATTTTAGAATTTAAGTTTACAGCTCGCTCCCTCAAAGAGAGATATAATAACAAGTAGCATGAATTGTAATTTTCAAAGTATCATAAATTTATTGATCCATACATTTCAATGAAAATGGAAGTCTTTGTCTGTTTTATATTGATTTAAATTTATTATTGGGGACCATACCATCTTGTATTCTTGCCGAAAAAAGAAAGGAGCAACCATTTCTATCTCTCAATACACAAAAACCAATAAACCCATTCAGCAAAGGATAAAGCTGTCCTACATACTGTTTAATAACCTCCAATTGGTCACCCAAGAGGTAGGTGTTGAGATACTAAGCATCCATCGGATGAATGGCATTGGAAAACTTAAAAAATGTAATAAACTTAAAAAACGTAAGCCATGGCAAAACTTGCAAAGTGCCAGTTGGAATCTTAAAACATGCGGTGAAAATTAGGAGTATTGCCAATTTGAAAGATCGAATAATGGACGTTTGGTGCACATTAGAAGAGTTCTAAATTCATACTGGTTAACTGTAGAACAAAAATGAGCATACCATTGGCTCTTGGAGAAAATTTACTATTAACCCGTAACTACCGAGGTGCGGTATGTGATACTGCTGCTATATTTTGAATTGGTGCTTTTCAGTAACTAATTGTTTGTGGGTTTCGTCCGCCTAGGTACCTTTCATTCACCTCCAATAATGCTCACAACCGCGCTTAGT
Source organism: Thermobia domestica (assembly GCF_964235325.1). Taxonomy (NCBI): domain Eukaryota; kingdom Metazoa; phylum Arthropoda; class Insecta; order Zygentoma; family Lepismatidae; genus Thermobia; species Thermobia domestica. The sequence continues at coordinate 24,881 of NW_027656670.1, forward strand.
TGTTAGTTAGCTGCCGTGAGGAGAGCATTGTTTGAATAAGCGGTATCAGATATAGGACGTCGTGGTGCACGTGACACTTTTTTCATAGCTTTTGATTGCTATTTATATTGTTGATATGACTTCGGTTGCCAGTGTGAGTATGTTGTTAGTATGAGTATGTTGTTAGTGAGTAGCTAGATGAATATCTCAGTGGCATTGAAGACCCAGAAATAGACGATTCTATTGCTATTGAAAGTGAACACGACACAGCATCAGATCAGAGTGAAGAGACTTCAGAAAAGGAAGTATCAGATAATGAAATAAACAGTAGTGGGTAGGGATGCGCTCGAGTCGAGTCGAGTCAAGATTTAAGCCTGTCTCGACTCGTCTCGAGAAAATGTTGTCTCGACTCGTGTCTCGACTCGAAAATATGGTGCTGTCTCGACTCGTGTCTCGACTCGACTCGAATTCGAGTCGAGACGTCTCGAAATTCGAGTCGAGACAAAATATACGAGTTAAAATATACACACACATCAGCAAGACCGTTATGACTACCTACCTAATTGTTAGTATGTCCAACTTTTGGCACGAATAACAACGGCAACGCTCCTCGATGGGTCGCTGGAGAGAGTTGGCACCACATATGCACACACAGGTCATCTAATTTCCGTAAATTCCGGGGAGGGAGTGATGCACCCTCACGTTACGTTCAATCACATCCCAGATGTGATCGATTGGGTTCAGATCCGGAGAGTTTGGGGGCCAGCACATCACTTGGAACTCGCTCCTGTGTTCCTCGAACCACTCCATCACACTCCTGGCCTTGTGACATGGTGCATTATTTTGTCGAAAAATTCCACTACCGATGGAAAACATGGCCGTCATGAAGGGGGTGTACGTAGTCTGCAAGCAGCGTGCGACACCTCGGCCGTCATGGTGCTTTGCTCGAGCTCCACTGGACACATGGATGCTCAACTGAATGTTCCCTAGATAATAATTAAGCCGCAGCCAGTTTGTCTCCGTCCCGCAGTACAGATGTCAAGGAGCTGTTCCCTTTGAACACGACGGATTCACACCCTCACATCGTCATGATGAAGAAGATATCGGGATTCATCAGACAATGCAATGCTCTGCCATTGTGCCAAGGTCTAGTGGTGATGGTCACGTATTTACTTCAGTTATAGTTGCCGATGTCGTGGTGTTAACATTCGCCATCATTAGGAGTGTTCGGTGCACTGTTTGTTCAGACTAGTGTTGTGAAGGCCTGTGATAAAAACGGAAATTTTGGGTAAAAAACTGTTGTTTTTTTTTACTGTTTTCCCGAGCTGGGGAAAAAACGGAAAATTTGGGTATGATCAGAATCATCATTCTTGTTAATCACAGAATCATTTTAGTTAATATGTTAAATCAAACATGTATTTCATAGAGATATCTTCATTGTTCTATGTAAAATTCCGGAAATTTTGAAACCATTAGAAAAAATCATTTGTTCGGAAATATTGGCAAAAACAGGAAAATGTAGTTTAAAAGCTATTTGTTGCCCTGATGCTAGTGATCTTACTTGCTGTAACATGTCTGCAACATATACAGTGGGAAGTGGAAAATCCGAACTAATTGGGACCACAGGTATTCGGTTTTTCAAATTGTTCGGATTTTCGAAAATGACCAAGAAAATGTCTTTTAGGCTTACATATACTGTACGGTATGTTCTTCTATCGATACAGTGGTTATTCAGTACATACAGTAATTACAATACCGTACGTAAGGCTACTTACATTTAATGTTTCTGAAGAACTTGCTTGTACTCTAAGTCACGCTTAAAACTTATAGGCCTAAGAAAAAATAAAAATAAAAATACATGACAAACAATTACATATAAATAAACTTTTGTAAAAACACTGACTTCACACAACGTCGATGGACACGTTATTGTTTGTTTATCGCTAGCGTTAAGACAAAATGTAAATACCTTCTAGGGACCGCGTTCGGATTTTTGACGTTAGGATTATCGACGTCCTAGTGTATATACAATGTATTTCGCTAACGGAAAAATACTTAGAGGAACAGGTTTTAATTCTACTTTACACACATATACCGCACAAGTGAGTAAATTTGAGCAGCGAGCAGGGCCGTGCTGGGATACTAATGAGGGCGGTGGACAGGTCTTCTAAAAGGGCGTCATACAAACAGTAATATATATATATATATATATATATATATATATATATATATATATATATATATATATAGAGAGAGAGAGAGAGAGAGAGAGAGAGAGAGAGAGAGAGAGACTTTGAAAGAAAGTATTGGTGCCATTTAATATCAAAATCACCACCAAATTTGTATTAGTATTAACGTAAATAGTTAACCTCGAATCGAAATCTTCTTTACTACAGAAAAATTTTTTAGCTCCTGTAATAATATTTCTGTCAAATAAAAAGAAGCTAAATGTATCAACAACTTAATATAGCACGCCAATGGACGCAGGAGGTTCATTGCCGCGTTTACAAAAGCTCTCCATTGATTTCTGTCAGCCAACTACACCCAGTTTCTACTTTATATTTCAATCTCTGCGAGAACCATTTTAATATTATTCTCCCATCTGTGCCTCGAACTTCCTAATGGTCATTTTCCTATTTGGATTTCCAGTTACAACTTCGAAAGCGTTTCTAAAGTCTTCCTATCTTGCTAAATAACCTGACCATTTGAGCCTCCTAAACTTGATGACCCTAACAATGTTTGGTAAACGGTATAAAATTATGCAGTTCCTCCTTATGAAGTTTCCGCCTTTCCCCAATCCCGTTCCTTTTGGAGTTCGAATATTGGTTTAAGAATCGTTTTCAAATACTTTCAGTCATTGACTTTTAAGCCTATAGGCCTATCCCTGCAAGCGTTAATTAACATTTCTGCATTCCTTTCCATTATTCTATCATTCCCCATTAAATTTACATCATCAGCATACGCCATAACCTGGCAAATACAATTCAGCTCTAGAACCTGATTGATATCTTTGATTTTCCTTATAGTGTTCTCCAGAACAAAGTTAAATAGGCCTATCCCTGCAAGCGTTAATTAAGATTTCTGCATTCCTTTCTATTATTCTATCATTCCCTATTAAATTTACATCATCAGCATACGCCATAACCTGGCAAATACAATTCAGCTCTAGAACCTGATTGATATCTTTGATTTTCCTTATAGTGTTCTCCAGAACAAAGTTAAGTAGGCCTATCCCTGCAAGCGTTAATTAAGATTTCTGCATTCCTTTCTATTATTCTATCATTCCCTATTAAATTTACATCATCAGCATACGCCATAACCTGGCAAATACAATTCAGCTCTAGAACCTGATTGATATCTTTGATTTTCCTCATAGTGTTCTCTAGAACAAAGTTAAATAATAATAACGACATCGCATCTCCTTGTTTCAGGTCATTCTCAACGTGAAAGCTCGTGAACAAGAATTTCCCTACTCGAACCTTACTTTGGGATTCATTTAAACATATCTCAATTAATTTACATTTTTCGGTATTGCAAATTCTGTAAGCATGTTGTACAATGTTTCCCTCTTACCAGAGTCTAAAGTCAATAATTGATGTGTCAGGATGTTGTATTCTCTCATTTCTTTTCAAGTATTAGTCGAATGGTAAATATCTGTTCGATAGTTGATCAATTTTACCTAAATCCGGGCTGATAATCTCCAATAATTTCATCTGCGTATGGTGTCAATCTTGCTAATACAATGATTAGGAGGATTTATTGGATGTTGACAGAAGAGAAATGCCTCGATAATTATTAAATCTGTTTTGTTGTTTTTCTTCTGAACTGGAACAATGATTGATTCACTTCACTCTTATGGTAATTCCTCCTTGTTCCATATAATGAGAATGAGTTTGTGTATTTTGCTCTACAATTTTTCCCCTCCAGGTAAAATTAAGTCAATCAAAATTTCGTCTACACCCGGAGATGTGTGTTTAATTTTTCAAATAGCGATTTCTATTTCTGTCTGGTTGGGTTCTGGATTATACGGTTATGCTGCATGCATTTCACTTTCTCCACGCGCATTGGTTTTTGGCTGTGTTAAGCAAATCGTCAAAGAAATCTTTCCATCTATTTAAGATGCTATCTGTATCAGTGAGAACTGCTCCTTTAGGTTTCTTTAATATATAAGCACGAAGTTGATAGCCTTTCTTAAGTTCGTTGATGCATTTATACATGTCCCGAATGTTTTTGTTTTCACTATTATCTTCAAGTTAATTAATTATAACTTTCAAAAGTCGCGTTTGTTTGTTCTAAAAGTTTTAGAAGTTTTCTGCCAGATGACAATGAAATTTTATGTAGTTATTTCATTCGGATTTTGTAGCCAACGCTGTTTCTTCTGTTTTCTCTTCTCTGCTACTTTAGTACATTCCTGGTTGAACCACGCTTTGTTTCTACGTATTTCTGCGTGACCTAATATTTCTTTTGCTGAAATTTTAATGTTATCTCTAATTTCAACCAAGTACCTTGAACACTAGTGCACTCCGAACCTTCTAATAACAAGAATCTATTCGACACTTTAAACTGGCTCCCCTCTCACCTGACTCTCCTCAATTTTTTTTAAAGAAAATAAAATAAACCGCTCCGTTTTCAGATATTGAATATTTCCTTTATTCAATGATAGTCTCCCTCTTACTATTACGATCAACTCCTCTAAACGACCGAACATCAGTTGTGCTAGACTGTTCTTTTCTGTCTACTAAAACATGATCAGTTTGAATATGTGTTTTTCCATCTAATGAAGTCCAAGTATATTTATGAATTTCGCGATGTTGGAATTTTGTAATCTTCACGATAAAGTTTCTGGATATTGCACAGTTGACGAATCTAACGCCGTTGTCACAGGCTCGTAACCAGCCCTAAAACTTAGGGGGTCCCGGCTGAAGTTAGGGGGGGGGGCGATCCAACCATATGATAGTTCATCACCATATTATAGTTCATTTGCAAGCCTACTGTAAAACTTTTAGGGGGCCAGCAAAAATTTAGGGGGGGGCTGGCCCACCTAGACACCCCTGGATACGGGCCTGCGTTGTCACAACCTTCCTTATGCAAACATTTATTCCCTATTATCGGTTTGAAAATACCGTCTCGTCCTACCTTCGCATTGAAACCGCCTAACAGAATTTTCATATGATATTGCAGGAGATGATCAAATACCCATTCTATTCTTTCGTAAAAACTGTATTTTTTTTAAATCGCCATCCTTATTTCCTGTTGGGGCATGTGAATTTAAAACAATAATATTACACTACCGACCCTTAAGGGAAGTGAAAGAAAATCTATCATTAACAAATTCAACCTATGTAATTGTGTATTGTGAACGGAAAGCCCTGTTTCTAGTTGGTAATTTTTAATTTGTTCCCCGTAAAAGCACGTAAAATTTCCCGACTTGACTCCTCCATTTCCTCCTCATCTAACTTCCTGATATCCCACAATGTCCAACCTCTATTTCTAAACTCATTTTTTACAAATTTTAACGCACCTGTCCTATAGGAACTTCTTATATTTCATGTTCCAGATCTCATGTCGATTTTACTTTGCTGAGTTCGTGCCAAGTGATCAGTTCTGATCAGAGGATTCTGCGAACTTATCTGAACAATCCTTCTTTTACAGGGTGAGTTTGTTAGCCTCATACCAAATTCTCAACCTGGATTATCACCCCTTGTCTGTCCGCGACTGCTTACTCAGTATATTCGCAGCTAACCTCTATATCCCAGTGGCCTTCTCCTCGATTCACAACCTGAGGACGCGGCGTGCCGTGGTGACAGGAAGACAACATTTTATGGAAATTAATACAGCTATATTTCAGAAATACAAAAGGTACTGATTATCTGAACACTGCTTTAAAACACACAGGAACAATCAATATGCTCGGATATATGGATGCATATTAAGACTGTGAAAGCTTCGATGTCGTAAAAATCGTAAATTTGAGACTAGTGTCAGTGTAGTATTACATAAATGCATCGTACGTTTGACTATCCGAATTATTCTTGATGTATCACATTGTTTCGTTTCATAGATATACAACTTTATAATATTTTTGTAAGTGATTATACTCTTTACCTGTTCTCTGCCAATAGCAACTGTATGAATTCATAATACAAAACTGAAATACAGAAGAATAAAATAAAAAACGATAATGTGATATTTCGCAGGCCATCTTATGTAAAGGACGCTTGTGTTCTTCACAGGTTCTGTACTACCAGTCAGTATTTGAATTTATTATACAAAGCTCGTATACAGGATAACTAAAACCACTTATTTATAATGTGATGTTTCGTAGGGCGCCTTATGTAAAGGGCGCACTGTACCTTTCACGGGTTCTTCGCAAACAGTAACTGTGTGTATTCATTGTACAGAACTGTGCTATACTGAAGAGTAAATAAAATCGTTCATCTTTGATGTGGTCTCGGAAGGGCGCCTAATATAAAGGACGCACTGCACCTTTCACGGGTCCTTTACCAATAAAACTGTAAGAATTTATTACGAAAAACTTGTACCTTTATTTATACTATGATATTTCGGAGGGCGCACCGGGACACGTCCCGGTGTCCCGGTGGGCCAGCACGGGCCTGGCAGCGAGAAATATATTAAATGAAACTTCCGTTAGTTATTACAGACTAGCAGAATATCCGTTCTTCGCACAGGGAGAATACATTTCATTTTTGGACACAAAGGGCACCAAAACTGTCACCAATGAAATTGTGGAGCCCCAAAACTATGAATTTGACATTCATATCGATAATTTTCAATTATCTTTACATGTCACCATCCTCCTTACAGTACTAATGGGGCTGAATTTGTGGATTTAAACGGCATCTTCTGTTCATCTTAGCGAGTATGGGTTCGAGGCCATTTTCGATCATGTATATATATATATATATATATATATATATATATATATATATATACATACAGAGTCGGATCCAAGAGGGCTATAGCCTCCCCCTTCACACTCAAGTATACACTGCATAAAATGGGCTTCAATCCTGCTTTACACTGGATAAAACTGCAAACTATGGTCTAGCCCCTCCCTTGATCATATCCTGGATCCGCCACTATATATATATATATACTGTATATAATGCTCAAAAAAATTAGGGGTTCAGCTGAAATATCACACAAGACCTTAAGATAGTGTATGGATAAGCTTGTGTTTGACTCATATTATCATACAAGAAGGAATGCTTTAAGATACACTAGAAAAATGGGGCACATACTGGTGTTGGGGCACGGAAAACCTTGTTCACATGGCTCATGACACAAGACGGTTATGCGTGCACCTCTCGAACTGCTCACAAACAGGCAAGGCAACAACACTGATTGTTCCTTAATATGTCATATGATCACTTCGAATAGCCAACAGGGCCTCGCACCTGCGCGGCATGGATTCAATCAGATTATCGATGAGTTCTTGGGGGATGTTGTGCCACTCATCCAGAAGAGCGACTTCCAGCTCTGGAATGGTTGTTGGATTTACTGGCCTAGCAGCAATTCGTTTGCCAAGCATTATCCAGACATGCTCAATTAGAACGAGATCCGGAGAGCATGCTGGCCACTTCATCCGAGCGATACCCTCAGCATCCAGCATCTCATCCACTAACCGAGCTATGTGAGAACGAGTATTGTCATCCATAAAAAGGAACGAATCGCCAATGGCACCAGCATAAGGAAGAACAAGAGTTTTCGTGATCTCATCCCTATATCTGAGAGCCGTCAAAGAGTCATTTCGGATTATGTGGAGCTCAGTACGCCCACCAATGCTGATTCCTGCCTACACCATCAGTACACTACCATGATACTGGGATGTTTCTCGCACAAACATGGGATTGTGTCGTGTTCCACACTCTCTCCAGATGAGAACACGTCGATTATCAGGCTCTACACTGAATCGAGACTCGTCAGAGAACAAAACATTGCCCCATACATTGCGTCCCCACCCACGATGTTCCTCCGCCTACGCTCTTTGATCAACACAGTGTCGTGCAGTTAATGAGACACACACCATAGGCCTACGTGCGTAGAGACCACCTTCTCGAAGGCGATTGCGGACCGTTTGAGTAGATACTGTGCGTCCTGTTGTTGTTCGGAAGGCTCGCGGCAGCAGAGTTGTATTCTGACGCCGGTTTCCACGGGCTGTTAACAAGAGATAACGATCGTCTCTGGCTTTGGTTACTAGTGGACGGCCCTGTCCTTGTCTTCTTTGAACACTTCCAGTTGTTTGAAATTGATTCCACAATCGGGAAATCACACTCTGTGCCACTCTTATGGCATGTGCCACCTCCCGCCATGACTGACCAGCTTCCAACCTCATTGAGGGCCGCGGTGGCTCAGTGGTAGAGCGTTCACCTCTGGTGCTTGGGGTCCTGGGTTCGATCCCAGTCCCTGCCAAGTGAACTTTGTGGTGTACAAACACCGTGTGCGTGTGTTTTCTCGGGGTTCTCCCGTTTCCTCCCACTTTCTTCATTCCACCCTTTCACTCATCTCTCATCATCACCGTCTCCTTTAGCCTAACCGGCATAACCGTGGCACGCAAAACTTAAAGATTTTTTCCCGGCCCGCATACAATTATAGCTTATTTTGCAAATCATCGCAAATGGAAGTGTCACCATCGATATTAGTGACCACGAAAACTATGGATTTGACACTAATATAGGTCATTTTGGATTACTTTTACATGTCTCGGTATCCGACCCCCCCCCCCTTCGGTGACCACCGGCTAGAATAGGGTTAATTTGTAAGTTAATGTGATCAGAGTTTTACCATTGATTTCAGCGACCGCGAAAACTGAATTCGACAGTAATATCGGCCATTTTCTACCATTTTTACATGTCCCTGTAAGCGCACACTGAGACCCCCTGATTCGAATTAAAAAAAAAAAGATTCGTCTTGATCTGGGGCCTGGGCCAGGGTACCCCTGACTACAATTTGGTAACTCTCGGTCCACTCGTCTGGTCCCCAGGCTGCATACAGACAGACAAACAAACAAACTATTTATTTTATTTATATTAGACTAGATAGATTCTTGCAAATTATGCCAGATTTTCATATTATCTTTCCGAACTAATTTTAAAGACCCGCTCCTACTTATCTTTATATATATACACAGTATATCTATATTTATATCTATCTATATCCATATATGTATATAACAAACCCAGGAATTACACCCTAAATAACGCTCCTGGAGGACCCCTTTCTCAAAAAAGTTGCTGGAGAAACACTTGTAGAAACTTCAGTTTTCGTGCCAGACGATTACCGAGACCTGGTGAAAAAAAAACTCCTTTAGCGATCGAATTAAAAAAAATAGTTCTCCTCAGGTTAGTATTCACTGAGAATATTGTTATAAAATTTAAATTTTATGGGTAAATCAGTAGACTTTGAATACATCCACATCGTATCCACTGAGTTGCGAAATTGTGTACCTCCAGATATGGGCGGTCGAAGAAAATTTTCTAGGGGGCATCTTCAATGTTTGCTATATTAGTCTTGCATTTAATGTGCATGGTTTGTTATATTACGTATACGTGAGCCAGGGAGGTTCATTCTTATCAAACACGGAGATTATGAAGGAGCAGATCTACTGTGCAAAATATAATAAAAACATCTCTTTCGGATTTCTATCATCCTGCAGTCCAACCCCGAGACGGAAACATAAGAGATATGCTTTTTTGTTTTTAAACAAGATAACGTGCCTACCGAATGCTTTACATTGTGAAGATTATATTAGTGAAAATTAAACGAATATAATTTTACAACTTAATATACATATCACTAAATGTTGAGCTCCCCGTTGCTATGTGGTTAGCGTATGCGCCTTTCTCGAACGAGGTTTGATTCATGGTAGGAGCTCATGTGTTTCAAACCCGACGTTAAACTGTACGTTCACGTCTTGTAGAGCTTTGCTCCTGAAAACGACGCTAAACTATAATCTAATTTAATATTACTAAATATTAAAAAATAATGACTTACCAAGGTGACGTCAATTTGGTAGTCATCAAATCCATTTTATACTTTCACTTAATCCAGTGGATACTAATATAACAATTACAAGACACACGCGCATATAAATACTCAGAAACAAGTACATAGACACGTACACATACACAAATATGAACCCTTCAAATCTATTTACATGTGGTGGACTGCGCTGCATCAAACACTGTTATCTTCATCATCATCTTCTCATGTATCTGCATTATTTGATTCATCCACAGATTCTTTTATTTGTACGCATCATTCATTTTTGCATTTTCGGGAGGGTTCAGGGTTCTTTCTTCATTTAAAGAGTCGGTTCTCTGTATTGGAAAGAGAATCAGGGGAGGAAGGGGGAATTTATACTTTAAGAATGGATAACATTTTAAGAAATATATGCAAAACATGCCGCTTCCGACGCAGCACTGAAGCATTTCTTTTAGCGGTCATACCCCCTCCCCTCTCATGCTGTAAAGTGAGAGGGGACTGAAACATCCCAGACACTCAGGGTTCAGTTGACAATAATAAAACTATGGGTAAGTAAACATCTTGTACAGAGTCACGTTTTGCTTATTTTTGAACATTTCTGTGAATTCAACAATACAACAGCGGAAATACTAACTGGTTTTATTACTCCAACCATCGCTTTAACTAAGGGATAATTCCCAACGATCAGTGAGCCATCTAAATTTTCGTTCTTTTTTTGTTCTCCAGAGGAAAGAATGAGATTTTGCCAACATGCTAAAGTCAAGATGTTATATGCTAAATGGGAGTGAATTATGCTAGATCTAGCACCAAGATGCTAGATATGGCTTCACTGGCGGGCTTCGATATCTACAGAACTTTCTGCCAAAGCATTAAAAAAAACAAAAAAAAAACAATAGCACAATAGTTTCGATAACATATGTGTGGTCCTTCGGTAGGCTACACATCTGGTAAGAAGCTCATCCCAAAGAGTAGTTTGGACAAAAGACTCGTAGCCGGCTTGTATAGATAATTGAATTCAAATATTCAAGTATCCATTTACTGAATGCTCATATCGTGTATGCATGCATTTGCATGCATTATTTAATAAATAAATAAAGTACACACACAATTAATTATGTCAGTGATAAACGGTGTTTACTGAAAAAAAAACCCTCTCCAAACAATGAAGATTAATCTTAGACTGGAGAAATGGTTATCCTTCGTTTTCATTATCATTTGGCCATGAAACAAACGTCTGACAGATATACAACCCCTATATACAACTATGTGATGTTGGAATATATAACTCGTAGGGTATGATGCTTTACTTTTTCAGAAATTTCAGTACTTCTAGTGAAATGAAATCTTTAGTTTTACGTCCCACGGTTATGGCGGTTAGGCTAAAGGAGACGGTGATGATGAGAAATGAATGAAATGGTGGAATGAAGAAAGTGGAAGGAAACGGGAGAACCCCGAGAAAACCCACGAGCATGGTGTTTATTCACCACAAAGTCCACACGGCGCGATCTGGGATCGAACCAGGGACCCCATGCACCGGAAGTGAACGCCCTACCACTGAGTCACCGCGCCCCCACAGTACTTCTTGTGTACCCCTATAAATGTAATAAAGAACTAATGGCCATGTTTTTTTAATATAAAAATATTTAATTAGAACTGGACAATTTACATAAAATTTGGAATCGACAAATGAAAACGGCACGTTTCTAGCACTTGTGGGTTCGAGATCTCATTGTTGAAAGGATTCGAGACAAACATATAAACTTTTCTGTGAGGAGAAACATATACGCGTAAATCTAGTATTTTAAAATGAAATGAAATGAAATCTTTGAGTTTTACGTCCCACGGTTATGCCGGTTAGGCTAAAGGAGACGGTGATGATGAGTGATGAATGAAATGGTGGAATGAAGAAAGTGGGAGGAAACGGGAGAACCCCGAGAAAACCCACGCACACGGTGTATCTAGTATTTTAATATATATATAATAATTGGAATAGTTTTATTTTCGAGTGCTATTTTTTAATATTCGCAATATTGAAATTTTTGAACTTAAATTTTTCGCGTGTTTGAAAAAAAAAGAGATATCATTACTAGTAAAATTAACCTAATACAAACATATTTATCTTTTCAATTTTTCCGGAAAATCGAAAAAAAAAGTTTTTTTTTAAAAGCAAAAACAGGTTCAAAATTTCCGGAAATTTGACAACACTAGTTCAGACACACTTGTACTTTGCCCAGCATTAAACTCTGATCTTAGTTCCGACGCAGTTCGCCGCCTGTTCTGTTTTACCAGTCTGCCCAGCCTACGACGTTCGACATCTGTAATGAGGTGGGGCACCCAACCCCTCGACATTTGGACGTCTTTTCCCCTTGGTTTCGCCACTTGCTGAAGACAATCACCATAGCACTCCTCGAACACCTGACAAGTCCTGCAGTTTCTGAAATTCTCGTGCCGAGTGTTTCTGATCGAGCACTTTCTTCAAAATAATATTAAAAATTATAGAAAAATTTTCGAGACATTCGAGTCGAGTCGAGATTTTTACCAGCTGTCTCGACTCGAAAATTCGAGTCGAGAAATGCGTTTGTCTCGACTCGTCTCGAATTTTACAAAGTGTGTCTCGACTCGAATTCGAGTCGAGTCGAGTCGAGATTCGAGACATGTCTTGACTCGAGCGCATCGCTAGTAGTGGGCAATTTTACTTCGGAAAAAAAATGGATTTAGGCGGTCAGCCGAGCCATTTCACAATAGAAACACTAGAACCCAACGACACAACATTATAGTTCAACTGCCAGGTTAACAAAGAGTGCTCGTGCTCTTGGTACAAAAGTAGAACCGATAGACTGCTGGGGACTACTATGAATTTACTAACCTTAAGCTACGAAGGGAAAGGGGAAGATACAAAAGCCCAGACTCAACTGACATGCGTGATGTTGATTTGGTAGAAATGAAGGCTTTCCTTGGTTTACTTATTTACTCAGCCGTCTTCAAGTCCAACCATGAGGATACAAGAACAATAGGGGCAACAGATGGAACAGGTAGCGACATTTTTCGTTGTGTCATGAGTAGAAATCGTTTTGAAAATTTACTTTCCAACCTACGCGTTGATGACCGATGAGACCGACCTCAGCGTATTCCCGAAAATCCAGGAACATTACGACTGATAATTGGTATACTTCAATTGAAGTTGCTGATGTCTTACTTAAGCGAGGGCTTACGTTTGTTGGTACAATGCGTCAATCGAAGCGTGAAATCCCTTCACAGTTTAAACCTAATATGCGGCGTCCAGTAGGAAGCTCAATCTATGGGTTCACCCACGATAAGATTCTTGTATCATATGTGCCTAAGAAAGGAAAGAGTGTTATCCTAGTGTCGACAATGTATAATACACCGAGACCTGTGCTGTGACAGGAAAACCTGAAAGAAACAAATAAACATAAAAAACGAAAACAAAGGTGGTGTTGATAGTCTAGATGAAAAATGTGCCAATTTGTGTAGCAGCAGAAGAACCCGACGTTAGCCGATGGCAGTTTTCTTCCGGATCTTGGACATCAGTGCTGTCAACTCTTATGTTCTCTACTACGGCTATCGCGACAATGAAACAATAACAAGATCTGCTTTCATTAAGAAACTGGTGAAATCTCTCGTTAAGCCTTATATGGAAAGACGAATTGAAGACTTCCACTTAACAACTGAACTACGAGTTTGCACAGGAAGAGTCCTTCAGGTTAGAGCTCCTATTGCTTCCGTAATAGATCTAGGAGAAAGACTCGAAAAGAAGACCTGCTATTTGTGTGATCCAAAAATGAAACGTAAGACATTCTATGTGTGTGTTCAGTGCAAGAAGCCAGTGTGTCTCGAATGCACGAAGAAGATTTGAAACAAATGTATGCAGGAAAGAAATGACTGAGTGGTGTACGCCTACAGTAAAAAAAAAAAAAAAAAAAAAAAAAAAAAAAAAAAATCCTACAGCATATTAGTGATAGGAGATGGTGTTTTATATAGGCCTATGTTTTATTTTGTTACAATTGTCTCCTATTATTATTTTCGTTATTCGTGGAACCAAATTTCTTTCTTTATATGTTACTTCCTATCAAACGAAGACATGAAAAAATATGGTACTTCCATGAGCTTCTGTATCCTGTATTTTCGAAACATCTTTTGTAAAATAATAATAATATACCATGGTACAGTGGTACACTTAAATAAAAGTCAAATAGAGAAGAAAACATTTGATCTTCCCTATTATTGTAATGATTAGATAAGTACATGTAAAATGTTACTCTTTTACCGCCATTAAACTTAAATACTATTTAGAGGCCTTAAGTTATAAATTTATGCTAATCTAGCTCGTACAGAACTTCGACAAGGCAGTATTTATGAAGTAAACGTAAAAGGGTCCACAGAGGAATTTTAGTAACAAAATGGTGGAAATACAAACACAGCGGTATCACATACCGGACCTCGGGGAGTATGTCATATATTTTGTACCTCGGTGGTTAAGGGTTAAAATGACGTGTCACATTCTATGGTTTTCATTTTTCAAAACTTCAATTTAATTCAAATTGCGGATTTCAAGATGGCTGCCGTCAGGGATACCCTTATCGTATCACTTCCGTCTAGGAATAATATGTATTACCGAAACCTTTATCCACTTATTACCATTAATATGCGGGTTAGAAGCGGAGGTAAGAGACTTACATAGTAAGTATAAACAATTAGTATGCCTGTAACTTTTCCCAAAATGGGCGTATGTTAAAAATAACTTCACCATTGTCTTCCTAATTAAATTTTAGCCCGAAATTATGTACGATATTACCCCATTCCCGTTTTAATACAGTCCCTGTCCATAAGACCCGTATGAAAGTCATGTCTGACGGCTGTTCTCTTCAAATCCTGTTAGTACACGTCTAAACAAGTGTAAATCACAAGGGTAGACTTTTTGACTTATGGGCAGTTTTTTTCTGCAGGGGCGTAATCCTAGGGGGACGGCGCCCCTTTTGAGTTGTTGCCGACTGTTCTTAAAATGATTGTAGCTGTCATTGTGATTGTAGCAGAACAATGAGTGAGGGATGTTTTCTTTTTAAATAGTCCACGAAATAAACCTAGGTATAGATTTTTGGAATAACCGTACAAATAGAGGGGGAAGAGGGGGGAAGAGGGGGACAAAGTCCAATTTTGGCTAATTTTTTAAAAGTCTGTTTTTATTTTCTTTCCATAATATCCAAACGGTGATCTTTCGTGTGACAGTGATTTTTTGGCCAAGACTTAAAACAATCATCTATACAAGGACGCAATTTTGGACAAAAATCTTCCAATAGTTATCTCCACAAAAAAATGTAATATAGTCAGACGCGCGAAATTTTTCAGGATGTAAACTTCCGTGGTTTCGTGTTTGCTTCACTACACACGTTGCAATTCTAATAGAAGTAGAAAATTATTAACATTTCGTTGTATAAACAACACTGATAATGTTCTGTGTGATATTCCTGCTCCAAAAAGTACATGATGTACTAGAATATTTCTATGTATTAAGTGGCTTTATTTGTGAAGCTTTTGCTAACTATGGACAACTTTGTTTTCATTTTGTGAACTAATAATGAGTTTCAATATAAAATGTCTCGAATTTTACCTCTAAGATAGAAATTTTGTCGTATGTGAATTTTTCCAGGTTTTCTTTACAGCAGCTACTAGAAAGGATGGAGAGAAACATACTGATTTAGTGTGTCTTACTGCCTGCTATCTCCACTTAAAATATTTTGGTGAAGTAGTTATGGCATCAAGTGTGAAAAGTTCTTTACGTGGAGTGAAATTAACACAAGGAACTAATAGTGATTTTGACCCTACAAAATGTGTGATTTCCCAAAAGATAGACAAAGATCACAAGACTACAACTTTAGTAATTTGTAGAAATAATATAAAAATGCTGCTGAAATCAGGCAAGATGAAGTGTTGCAGAGACTTCGTTCAATGGATTCTGAAGTGGAATTTGTGTTATCATTGCAATAATACCTGCTACAAGTCTTACACACTGAAAAAATCGATACTTAAATTATAAAGAGATAGTGACGCTACGACTCAAGACTGTGAGGATGAAGAATCAGCAATTAATCTACAGAAAAGCTACGTTCACACACACTATCCCGTACAGAACCGTTATGTCAAAAAAATCCAGTATACGAAGTAACATGCGTAGTGTGTGTGGTCTCAATAAACACGCAGGTGTCAGGCAGAAGCACAGGATTTGTGAAAGTAACCGAGCTCTTGTCTTCCTCGAGGCAGCAATGCTTTCTAAGGCGATGTGCATACGAGAACTTGTGATCTAGAAGATGAGACATCATTTTTTGGAGCAGACTTATATTATCATAAAATATTCCTAGAAACATACCTTACTAAATTCAGAAGAAGTTCACAGGAAAACAAAAGCACTGAAAAAAAGTCGCCTAAAGAAGAAATGAAACAACTTTCACTTGTAATCAAACAACTTCTGGAAAATGGCTGCGGTGTGACTTTGTCATAAATACGAGATTACTTAAACAGTAAAGGGACAGGAATCGTGAGAAGCAATAAAGAGGTCAAGCATTTTTTAATGAAGATTTTTGGAACTACGATTAAATTTTTTAAACCTACTACAAACAATGAGTCTCTTACTGTCTATTCGTCAAATTTGACTACCGAGAAACTAACACAGACCCTTCGGAACCACAATGCTATAAGAGATGCCGGAAGATTAATAAGAAACTCCTTCCAGTGTTTCACGTTTATGATAGAATCAATTACTTGAGTTGGGCATCCCTGTATTTAGAACAGATGTGAAACTTGAAATTTCAACATCCACAAGTTTTTGAAAAATTCATGAAAGGATCTTTGTAGTCCAAAGAACCACAGGAAAATTCAATGCGGTTGGCTTGAACATGACACTGGAGCAGACGATAAATAGATCCCAAAAATCACAAAGAGGAATAATTGGCCAAACAAAAAGAAAAGAGTACGTTGTTGAATGGCAGTTAATCTACTACGAGATTCTTGAAATAAGAAATGCTTTTTGGTCATTAATAGGCGTTGCAGTGGTTGACTACGATCTTCAGATACATTACGAATTAGTAGGGAAACAGAGTGAGGAGATTGAAGCAAGCATCCAGATGATGTGCTCTTATATTGAGGATACACAAAATCCTTGTGATACCACTGGAACGATGAAACTCCAAAATCTATCGACAAATGAACTTGTACCGCCACATAATGCAAAATCAATACTTTCCTTTGCTGCAAAAGGGAATGCACTTTATCTTGAATTTAGGAATGAGAGGTTTGTTTCCAAATCAAAAAACACTTTCTGCCCCATACACAAAGTGAAGTTGCCATCTTTCAATTATGTTGGTTCACAGGATGCAAAAAATGATAGGTCTAATTCAGTTACAGATATCATCCATGCGCAAAGACTTGTTAATATTTGTAAGGATAGAATTAATATTTGTAAGGATAGAGGCATGTTATTGAGCGAGATTCTAAGTTATGACATTTTACCAGTTACAACATTGGTGGATAAAAATAGTGCAGCCATTAAACCGCAGAAATCGGATTTGCTGACTGCTTTGATAAGGAAATTATACAATTCCGAGTGCAGTTCTACTTTTGAAAAAAAAAATCTACCGACGTGTTTGATAGTGGATGTTATGAACCAAATTCACAGGATGCCTCTACAGGAATTTAATACTTTCGGTGATCTTTTTGCTACCCTCGTTGAAAGCATGAGTTCCATTCATCAAGAGAAGTCACGAACGGATTTTGTCTTTGATAGCTACGTAACAAACTCGATTAAGGACGGAGAAAGGGAACGAAGAGCTGCGGTTCAACCAACAACTGTATCTAACATTTCAGCTTCTACTCGATTACCGGTTCAAATGAACAAATTTTGGGCGTCCATTTGGGAGTATGCTTCAGAGCGCTTTGCGATGTTATCTACGAGAACATTTACTTCCTTTGCAAGGAACTACTGTTCTGAGTAATGAAGTACGTGATGGAGGACCAATTCAGTCTGTAACAATCAAATCTGGCAAGTGCAATGAAGTTTTGGATGACGATTTAATGAAACCTACTGAAGAAGCAGATTTGAGAATAATTCCACATATATATCACACACTTAAAGAAGGCTACCAGCAAGTAATCGTAGCATCAATTGATACAGATGTACTTGTCATTCTTCTTTACTTCTTGAAGTTCTTTCAAACGAAAGGTCTTCAGGCTCTTTGGCTGCGAAAATCTTCAAAAGAATGCATACCAATTCACACGTTAGCACGAAAAATTGGCAAATTATGTGACGTTATTCTATCATTTCCTCACAGGTTCTGACGTCAATAGTAAAGTGGGGACCAAGTTTTTGGCCTTGAAAGCAAATCCTGAAAAGTACCTTCTATATTTTGGCTAGCAATTACCTGCAAATCCTGATACACTTCGACTAGCAGAAAACTTTCTTCTATAGGTGTTAAAGCCTGGGAGTCCCTCTGCAACATTTGATCAGCTACGGCTCGAACTATTTTCATAACCAAAGACTCCAAATCTGTTATCACTACCACCAACAAGCTTTTCATTAAGTACACATCTTCAGCGTAGCTTTTTCATGGTTAACACTTGCTCTTCTGTATTGAGTTAAAACGCGCCACTGTTACCAGAACATTAGGTTGGTCAGTGGATGACAACGGTACAATAATTCCAGACTCTTATTTAAAATTCCTCCCAGAACATATCTTGATTACTTGTGGCTGCAAAATGAAATGTTCAAAACGTTTTTGCTGTATCTCCAACTTTCTGTGTTGCATAGACTTCTGCAAGGGCTGTGAATTCTGTGAAAATCGAGAGAAAAATAACTTCTAGCTACGTTAACGAATTTAAGAGAGGTGGGTGATTACATAAACAAAAGTATAAAATTTTAAATACTATATATATAAAGAGGTAATTCTTCACCTGATCTATTTACGTAAATATTTTCCAATAATATAACAACATATTATATCATTCAAAAAGGAAAACATCCCTCTCGAATAATGTCTCCTTGATCCCAAGAACATTATCAGTGGTGTTTATTCGAAGAATCATGAATAATAATACAACAA
The DNA here is from genome assembly GCF_964235325.1 of Thermobia domestica. Taxonomy (NCBI): domain Eukaryota; kingdom Metazoa; phylum Arthropoda; class Insecta; order Zygentoma; family Lepismatidae; genus Thermobia; species Thermobia domestica. The sequence goes on from NW_027656670.1 coordinate 43,972, forward strand.
GGTGTTAATAATTTTCTACTTCTATTAGAATTGCAACGTGTGTGGTGAAGCAAACACGAAACCACGGAAGTTTACATCCTGAAAAATTTCGCGCATCTGACTATATTACATTTTTTTGTGGAGATAACTATTGGAAGATTTTTGTCCAAAATTGCGTCCTTGTATAGATGATTGTTGTAAGTCTTCGCCAAAAAATCGCTGTCACACGAAAGATCACCGTTTGGACATTATGGAAAAAAAATAAAAACAGACTTTTAAAAAAAATAGCAAAAAAGGGAATTTGCCCCCTCTCCCCTCTATTTGAACGGCTACTCCAAAAATCTATACCTAGGTTTATTTCATGGACTATTTAGAAAGAAAACATCCCTCACTTATTGTTCTGCTATTTTACAATCACAATGACAGCTACAATCATTTTAAGAAAAGTCGGTAACAACTCAAAAGGGGCGCCGTCCCCCAAGGATTACGCCCCTGTAGAAAAAAACTGCCCATAAGTCAAAAAGTCTACCCTTGTGATAGTGTTTAGACATGTACTAACAGGATTTGAAGAGAGCCGTCAGACATGACTTTCCTATGGGTCTTATGGACAGGGACTAGACTATTTAAAAACTTGACCTTAATTCAAGATAGCTGCGGTCAAGGTCATACCTATCATACGACTTCCCCCTAGCCTTATACGTATATACATGGTTAGTTCTTTCACTAACACTCCGTTTACAAAGGGCAGTAAGGGACTTCTGCAGTATCTCTATTAACCACATCACTGCCTTTAAATATTATAAAAAATAGAAAACATGCACCATGGCAAATATTTCTGTCATCACAAGTAATGAATACATGTCCTCTAACAGGAAAAGAAAATCATTGAAATCGGAGCCGGACAATTGAATGATCTCCCTTGTAAGCATTCAACAAGTTGTGTTGGGACTTATATGTATTCCCTGGCAGTTTGAGCCGAATTTATTTTCAAATATGAGACTCTTTATTACATGTTTTTCTTTTACTTGCAATATTGCAAATTTGATTTCAAATCTTACAACGTTAATTCCACTCATTGTCCTATGTCAGATTATGATGAAATTTTGCACAGCGACGACAGTCGGGTGGTGCTATAATATTCCATTCTTACTGAGATACGTTTAAATATAGTGCGGAAAGGTAATTAAGAAAACAATTTGGTAGCTCGTATGATATTCAACAGACCGCTGGAGGAATTTCATACGAATTTAGTATACGTAGGCCCTATATATTACCAAGGGAAAAATTTACTGTAGGGGTAAGTCACTGAAAGCATCACTGGGAGCAGGGAATAGCCAGGCGAAGGGTTCGCGGTCTGTGGATCTGAAACTTTGTAAAAATATTTATAAGAATTGAGGTAAGGTTTTGTTGCACTTTCTGTCCTGAAAATAGTTCGTTGACAAATGGATTAAAACTCCACAAATTCCGAAAGGTTACGTTTACAACAAATACTTCAAAATGCAAAATTGGTATTGAATTAATATTATAATCAATAATAAGAATCTGTGATGCAATACCACTTGAATAGCTTCGGCCTGCCTACGGAATTAGCATAAATAAAGGGGGAAAATTGGGACCATGGCTTCCCACAGCGGGGGCAAGGGGTCGAAGTTGCCACCACTCTGGACTTGCTAAACAATTTCGGTTCTTTCCAGATACGTGTCAAAATACGTTAGATTTACTTACATACAATAGTATTGAACGTATTTACTGTAGCTATGCAAGGTGCGTAAATAATAGCTGTTTTTCATTAAATATTTCAGGACCGCTATGACACAAGGGGTCCCTGGTTCGATCCCATCTCACGTTAAGTTGTTTCCGTAGTAGACAAACACGGTGTGGTGGGTTTTCTTAGGGTTTTCCCATTTCCTCCCACCCTTTTGATTCCACCATTTCATTATTTTCATCATCACTGTCTCCCTTAGCCTACTCCGCATAATCCCGGGACGTAAACCTGCAACATTTCATTTTATATTATGTATTATGTGATTCAAGGTCTGTGTATTCGCAACTTAGGTTACGTCATGTTTCTCAAAAAGCACTTTCAGTGACCATACTTCCTAATGCATGTCTCAATTGAGTTTCATGTGACAGAAATGTCCATCAAAGTAAAACAAAGTGAAATTTCACCACTCAGTTGCAAAAAGGATAAAATAATATAAAGAAACTCGAACGTGAGACTGCTGCGTGGAAAACAAGGAGTTTTCTAATACGCCATTACGACACTCCACGACACATTTAATTTATATTCGTTTGATAAAAGTAGCGTACTACTTTCCCACAAATATCACACGACTTGTTGCCTCCCAATTGCAATTCACGTGGAAACGTATAATATTTTTTCTCACGAAAATGAACAATGTCAGCAACGTCTGACGATTAGGAAAGAAAAACAGAAAACCCAAACCCAGAACCAACCTAGCACCTTCGGAACTTGAAACAGCCACTCTAACCACATGACCACGAAACAACTACTCCGTAGCGTCCTTATTCAATTATATCCAGCAAATATTTCCAACCGCAAAATTATCTTTTTCACATAACAAACAGCGAGGGATCATTTTGTATATTGGGCACTTACATTCATAACATGTAATACAATCAGCTTGTTAGCAATTTTATGTTAGCTATTTTATCATACTATACACGCTTTCTGTTAAAACACTCAGAATTCTGCTGCGAGAAAAAAAAAACGAAACAGTAGTAAAGAAACAGAATTGTCATCAATCACAATATACAAATCACGATGAAAAAAGATTCGTAAGTTCATAATGTAGCAACGAAGCCCCTCGCAACATGTGTATAGTGTGGTGGTTAAACCACCTGACTCCTGTTCGCCGGACTCGGGTTCGATTCCACAGATGTGTAGCTTGAATTTTTTCCTCAACAAGAGGACATCATTCTTGAAAATATCTGCATCGTAATGCAGAAATCCGTCAGTTCCATGCAGAAAAATAACAATGCAGGATTCAAAAGTGTCCTATTCAACAACGATAGTGTCCAAGCGGAGTTCAATTACCAGGCATTTCAGACATCTTACCAACATATCTGAGTGAGCTATTACTGGCCTCCCGTCCAGTGATCTCATCAATAAAGTGAAAATGACAAAATGAGCAGAGGCAAACAGTACCTTCAAGTCATTTATTTGTCCATGTTTCCTTTGTAGAAAAGTTATTGGACAATTGGCTGTAAACAATATTACCCATATAGTTTAAAATAATTTGATTAGTCCATCATTGTGGTAACTTTGCGTTTCGAACGTGTAAGGGGTGGTGGTGCATTTTGTATCAACAAATTGGTTTCCAACATTCGTCAATGTTCGCATTAAGCATGTATGTAAGTACAGTAAATGAAATATATATTGGCTGCACTCTTGTAGCCGTTTTCAGCTCTTTTTCAGGCTAGGTTCCAATTGGGTAACGTAGGATTCGTAAATGAAGCTCTCTTTCACACATACACACACACCAAACACTCTTACTGCCCAGTACCTGGTTATACCACTGCTTCATATCTGAGTTGAAAAATAACCACAAGAAAATACATCTCGTATACGGTTTGAGCAGCCTACAATTCTCAGGGACGACGTAATTATTGTTTGAGAATAAGGAAACAACAAATCTGCCTCGGCGATTCGTCCAAGACATTACCTCTAGGTTTGAAACATTGTCCAAACTCCCCTGACGAAACGAGTATAGTACAAAAGGTTGTTCGTTCATATCCGACCAATTTGACATGTACTAACGCTTAGATATACCGCTCTGGCACAGCCCATCATGTTCATTGTGGACTATAACAAGACATCTCCGTTTTCACTGCAACTACCTGTGGCGCAGCACAAGCATGGGAATTCTGTCCCACGCCTTCCCACAAGAATTCCGTAGATGCGCTGATGACTATGTTGAAGACGTCGTTTCAACAGTCAAAATGCGCATAAAATCAACTGGGCTGATATCTGGGCTCTTCATAGAAATATCTCCAAACTGAATGACACGAATTCCTGAGTCGTCTGCTATTTTCTGATAAAATGTAGTAATGTTCTGGTAGTATGACTCGAAGTCTTATTCATATGGCTCATCACTTGATTCGCGTCCATTTCATACAATTGTGGGATGACTCTCCGGTAGATAGGTGTCCGAATGGTATCTTGGAAGTATCTGGCATTCACTTCACGCTTTTGTCCACCTCGCGTATTATCAAGTTATCCCCACATCCGAATCTCGTAGCGACCGCAAAGAAAAGAAGAAAACCTTCCCTGTGGAGACGAACAATTCCGATGCAGCCTTTGCCATCCATATCACAGCATGTGATCGCCCAAGTGTGACCATCCGCAGTGAGATGGTCAAAAGACTCATCCATTGTGACGCCTTTCTTCCATTTGGAACACGTCAGGTTCTTGTTCATACAGTTTCATGCAGTTCGTCATCGTTTCGGAAATATAACGCAATAGAAGGTGGTATACATGGGCCTTCCGCACACACTTCAATCAGAGTGGCTTGGGAATTGTTTTGTTCACAGCTGAGGGTGCGAGGTGAAATTCTTGACACATATCACATTGAGTTAGGGAATTCTCTTGGCACGCCAATCGACGGATCCCGCTTAACACTATGGGTGTCACTCTGCTTGCAGCCCTTCTGTTGCTGATTTTCATGGGTGAATGTTTCGCAAGGGGTTCCTGTTGTATGTAACGAGCCACAATACCTATCGGAGTAGTCTCCTCGAGTGTTAACCCCATTCTCCGGACACATTTTCACAGTACGTATGCACGAAAATAGGGAAAAGGGCAATAACATAACCCTACCAGCACCGGCTGCTTTCCGTCGCCATTTGGTAACAATCACACACCTACAAGGTCAAACGCAGCACTACTTCCACCAGCAGACACATAGTTCCAGCATGAAACGCCACGTGGCAGCACCACATCACAAATTGTTGGGTGTAAGGAAAACAATCTTCTGTATATAAAATAAAAGTAATGTTTTGCATTCACAACGATCTAATTAGACTTGCCGTGCTGTGTGGATTCGTGTATCCTATATATTCCCATGGACATAGAAAAGTGTAGGCTACCGTGAAATGCTTTGGGTTCCATTTCATTCTGTTTCACTATAAAACTACTCATTAGTTTAGTGGATGCCGGTTGCAACAGCCGAGTGGTCTCGGGCGTACAATAATAATAATAATATCTTAAAAGGTTTTCTATCAAGGGGCGCCTTTCCGTACTACCATACTGCATAATAATTGAATAATTGTCCATTCAAGACATTATTAAGTAGTTCATTGGAGCAGCCAAAATATGTGACGGGAAAATAATTTCTTTTGGTTGTTATTTTTATTACTATACATTTCTATATCAATATTGTTATTTCCATCAATCACCTTAATTTTCTGATCAACCTGACTTGCACTATTTAATAAAATGCGACGTGAAATTTAAAAAGAAAAACTATTAAAAAAATAAATATTATGTAATTTTCTGTACATTTGTATAAATATCACATGCTATGCATATTGAAAGAAATGTTCTAATTTCTACGAAATACGTATTTGTTTTCAGTTGGTTTTCCTTTGTTTTTAGTTTGTGTATAGACGTCGGGAGATTGAATGTTTACATTCTACAGATGCAAAGACTAACAAAGATGTTTCATACGTACCCTACTTAGTAATGTGTCTATCACCCATCGTTGTCCAAAACGTCTTGCAGTCGCTGACGCATGCTGCCAGCTAGCCAGCTGCATATTTCGGGGCGACGTCGCAGCGATTCCCAAACGTCAAACACATGTTCTACCAATGCTTCCTTTGTTTCTCTTTGACCTGGATCCCAATCTCTAACCATTATGACCCAAAGGTTTTCAATGGGGCTGAGGTCAGGTGATTTTGAAGGCCACTGCAAAACTTTGATATCTGGATGTTGTAATAACCAATTGCTAGTGTGATGCGCAGTATGCACACTGAAGTATTCATGAATACGAAATGTGGATACTTCTTCTCGGGGATATATTGCCCTAAAACTATGAAGTAAATGTGTTTCCAGGATTGATGTGTATTCCTCGGCATTCATCCTTGGAGCTGTCGCGATCAATTCTCCGACTCCATATGCATTCATCCAAACCGAAACAGACACGGATATTCTTCCTTGTCTATGTTGTTGCAAAACATGTCTAGCGGATAATCTTGTGTTGCTTGGTCGCAAGACGAAAAGCGAACCTCTTTCGTTGTTGCAGAATACTTTTTCGTCACTCCGAACAAAATTGTGGTTTCCAACGTGTTGCTGGAGGAATTCTAGTCTTACCCGGTGACGATCATCCATTGACACCTGCACCAAAAGAGAAAATTTACTATTAGTGAAGGTGGTCTCATTTGTTGAGATGCTGTATTACAGGACCCGAAAGTGTATGAGAACATGGACATTTATAGTTGTTGCTGTGAAACAAGTGTGCACTCCCCTCATGGCAGTTGTCTTGTATCTTTTCAATTTCAGTATTGTAATTTTCTACTAGAAATCACGGTCTATTATTGTTGAACGGCACTGCTTTCTTGAATAGCCATGGTTTTCAGAATTGAAAGTTGACGGCCGAAAGGCAAGACGATGTGGAACGAAGTCAATGAAAGTGTACAGAGATATTGTAGGCGCAAAATGAGGGAATACGTGTTTCGTCCACTCCTGGGAAAAAAAGGTTGGGTGTAGCACAGAGCTCTCCAAACTTTTGATCACGAAATATCTAAAGTACTAATAACACTACGTCAGAACTACACTTCTGTCCAGAATTTCTGTCACTTTACTTTAGAAGTTAGTTCACTTGACTTTAAAGTGAAGGATATTATGGAATTTTTCACTTCTTTCCGAGGATGCAATAAATGTCGTCGTCATGACTCTGTTTTTATTCTGGCTGCTACATAAATATGAGAAGGGATGTAATGTAGTAGGACCATCACGTGGCTGTTTCATCTCTAGGGTCTACCAAAATCAATGTGATTTGGTTGCATCCTCTTGAAGACTCTGTTTCCATCCATGTATAGAAAACTACGTTTTACTTGCCCTACTGATTAGAATTAATCATGACGAAGAGATTGTATAACCACATTTGTCTGGAATTTAAAAAATGTATTGCATTAATCGACTTCTGCTGTAACTCTTCGAGAGCATATTTCGACTTCTGCTAAAACCTTATGCTTTCGGCTACTTCTACGCACGATACATTTCGCATTTTCCTAAAACAAAATTCACAGGATGAATTGATGCCGTTACAAAGCATAACTAATTTTTATTTATTATTATTATTATTATTATTATTATTATTATTATTATTATTATTATTATTTTTTGCATTTATCGACTTTTGGAGAAACGCTCCCCATATACGTTTTATAATGCAGAAGTTATTGCCTGACAATTTTTTTGAACTTCTTTTCGGACATACTAAATACATCTACTGCACGAAATTAATCATTTCGTTATATGAAACACACTATCTCCAGAGAGGAGACTCATGTAATATGTTAGTTCTTGCTCTTCTACAATAGAATATCCTAGTGTTTGCTGTTCTAATCTTCCCTAATAATACTTCTGAAACTAATTCTGAACAACCAATTTTAAGGTTTATAATTTATGTAAGAATAACAAAAAAAAAAAAAAAAACCACCCATCTCCTTTTTCTAATGTTTGAAAACTAAAATTCGTTACTAGGTCTACATAGGGGACATACTTTGGGTAGAAACCAGTTTCTTGTATGCAAGCATTTTTAAAAATTTCAACTGTATATTTTCTATTACATCAGAGAATTTCATGACATTTGGTGTTCAAATACAACAATATTCTAATTTTGACCTCACACACGAAAAGTATAACCTTATAAATGTTGATTTCTTCTAGAAATCTTGTCCTATCGTATAATTTAAACTTAGGTTTCTATATGTACTACTCGTAGTAGCGTCAATGTGTTGAGCAAAGATTAATTTGCTATCAAATATAACTCTTTGTAGATTCTAATGAAGTTTCACGCAGTCATCAATTGAACTTACTTTGGAGTATAATTTGATACTGCCGAAAAAAGAAGTTTTAAGTCAGAGGAATATCATTAATAACGAGAAGAAACAATCGGCCACCTAGATTAGATCCTTGAGGGACTCCCGATAGAGTATTGAACCTGAAAATAACCGGTAATATCAAACATCGTCTAGTATTATTCCACTGGAACTCTCTCCAGCCCTCTGTAAAAAGATTTTTTTTAAATCTTGTAATTTAATATTTTTATCGTTATTTGTATATTCTATGCTGTTACTATGTTGATGTGTATTAAGTTCAAACTAACCAAGAATAGCGCTCGATTTCGATAATTCACAACCATGTTTTCATTAACTTTTATGTTTTAACTACAAAAACCAATCACTTTTAAAAAAGTGACATAATACTAACTTCTTTTATCTTACATTATGATCTTACATTCCATATTTAAATCTAGGAATACAGAATAAACTCTGGTCACTTTTCATAACACAATTAAAGGGGGCGCCTGGAAATTCTCGCCCCGGGCGCTTACAACGCTGCTATTATTTGCTTCAAAAGGAATCAAGAGTTCCTCAAATACTGAATTTCAATAACAGCAACATACCTTGTTCACATAATGTTCCTCAGAATATTAATCATGCTACAAAAATGTTCTACAAGCCTCTACTAAATTAATGGATAAACTTTGAGAGAGAAAATCTAGAGGACGTTTTCACTTATTTCTCTTCCTAATAAAGAATAAAATCAATTAATAGGATACTTTAAAATAGGAAGAGAACAAAGACTCCTCTGCGGAGAAAGTACAGAGGTGGAGTCCCAACAGAATTTTTGTACTCGCTTTCAGTTTAGTAGAACTTCAGCGACAAATTTGTTGGGATTATTATGTTGTGGGAGGTCAGTCTTTTTAGAAAAAAATCTGGTCGGTTCATCGCCTTTATGGTATATTACCTTGTGGAAAAGTAATGAAAAAGGAAGGCGTGAGACGTGCCAGTGGGCAAGAGACAGAAGGGCTCAAATACTCGTGGGGTCCCTGAATACAATTAACTGACTTCAAGAAGGAAGAAAGATTCGCAGCTCTTTCCCTAGAGAGAAAAAAAGGAAATAAAGCTTTATATTTATTGATACTATTTAGTATTTTCGTATTTGTCAATCCCTTCTTAAGACACGAGAAAATATTCAGTTCTAATGAAAAAGGTACCGGTAAGTCGTACCGTTGCATACCGCCAGAAATAAAACACTATATATATATATATCTATATGGATAACCAGGGCAAGAGTGAAAATGCTATTGACGAAGAAGTGGCAACGTCGGTAAACGAGCAAATATTGAAAATTAGTTCGGAATGACACATGTCAGAACGGAAAAAGATGGCGGAAGATGGCAGGCAATTATTGGAAGATACCTGAAGCGGGGCAAGAGTGTACGGGGTAAGTGTCAAGTTCACACTTGCCGCTTGTTTAAAGTTGGGTAAAGAAACTGTAGGAGCCAACATGTAGCATTGAGTGAAACACATTTGCAGAGGTAAGACAGAAGTTTGCGGCTATTAGACTACTAACAAAACGTTTGCATTATCGTTTAGAATTTCGCAACCCGAGTTGTTGAGCATATGTCATGTCGCACGGGAACACAAAAGAAGCTAGAAATTCACATCAAAGTCATCCACACTCAGTGGCGGATTAAGCTTTGTCGGCGCCCTAGGCACAAACTTAGTGTGCGCCCTTCTCAAAAGAAAAATAGTATTTGCAGTATTTTAAGTCTATTATAAAATTAGTTAATATATTGAAATAAACAGCGAAGGATAAAAATCAATAATAAAAGCAATAGGCCTAGTACAGACAATTCATTTTATGTATGCTATACCTAAAATTATGTAATGTATTGAGAAATTAAATTCACCACTCACCAGTCATAAATGAAGCTGCTTCCGCCTCACTTTGGTTGCTGCAAACTCATGTATAAGTTCTTCAAAGTTGATGTGTCCATCAGTCAAGATGTCTGCTTCAATGTGGAGAATAGATAACTCGTTCAGTCTTTTATTACACATAGTTGAACGGAGATAAGTCTTCAGTCTTTTTAGAGCCGAAAACGAACGTTCAACTGAACGTGTTACAGCAGTACACAAAAATTTTCTTAACGCAATCTCTACATTTGGAAACACAGATTGCAACTTTTCTTTCCGTATAAACGCTAACATTTCTGCTGGTGAGTCACAGATTCCTCTGGTTTTCAGAAGTCCCGCAAAATGCACGCATTCATTTGGAAATGTTGATTCTAGATCGGTTTCATATGCAGCCTGAAGGTTGGCTGCGCGCTCAGAAATGACACAAGAAGAACTTTGCAGAAATTTACTAAAAACCATAAAGTTGTCAGACATTATTTTATAGCTTTCCTTCCTTCTAATTAATTCAACGTGCAATTTATCAAGAATAGGAAGAAACACTTCAACTTTAAATTTTTCTCTTCCTGTTAGAACAACCTCATCGTCTCTTAGTTCATCGGCTTGAATGTTACGTTTTCTAAATCTTTTATAACTACACTCGTAATCCATATCAGTTTTTTCCATGGATTTTTGCTCATAAGAGTCGAACATGTCACGAAGAGAAGTTATAAAGTTCACAAGTGATTCAAACAAATCATGTACTATTGTTAAATCTATGTTGACACTTTGTAATTTCACGGTGACACTCTGGAATCTCTGCAGTATATCATTCCAAAATGTGATCATGAAAGCTGTTTCCAGCCTGTTTAGTTGATTCAAGAGGGATAAGGCCTCATTTCGAACTAGAGGTTTTTCAAAAGGATCATCACTTACATGAGTAAGGGTCTGAATTAGATTATCCCAGTTTTCATATATACATGTACAAGCCTCCTCTCGTGCTGACCAACGTGTCTGTGATAAAGATTTTAGTGTTTTCGTTCCTGGATACATTAAAGAAGCAAGTAAGTTCCAGCGTTTTGTTGAACTGGAAAAAAAAATTGTAAATATTTTGAAGCATAGTGAAAAAAGCACATGCTTCCCTACAACTGCTTGCTGCACTACTTCCGACCAAATTCAAAGAATGAGCTGCGCAGGGCACATAATACGCTTTAGAATTTATTTCTTTAATTCGAGCCTGTAAACCTGTATATGCCCCCGACATATTGCTGGCATTGTCGTACGATTGACCTCTGCAATTAGAAAGGTCAATAGAATGTCTGGTCAAAATATCTATTACAGCTTCGCTAGATTTTCAGACTTGTGTCCTGGATTTGACAGAAACGAAAGAAACCTTTCAACAGGTTTACCCTCTTCATTCACATATCTTAACACAAAAGCTAACTGATCAGTATGCGAAATATCTGGAGTTGAATCAACTATTATGGAGAAATATTTGCTTTGTTTTATGTCATTAATAATTTCCTTTCTCACTCTATCAGCAAGTAGTTCAATAACTTCATCACAAATTGTAGAAGACAAGTAGCTTGTATGACCTTTCCCCGGATTTCCATACCGTTCAATGTGTTCCGCAAGAAATGGATCAAACTCGGCAATAAGCTCTAAAGACATCATGTATTGCCCGTTGTGCAGAGAATTGAATTTTTCTTCGTGACCACGTAAGGGGAGCCCGCGACTTGACAACTTCTTTACGACAGAAAAAACTCTTCTTAAGACACTGACCCAGTACGTATGTTCTGTCTGAATATGTGATTGAAAATGGTTCTCCAAGGTCCCAACAGATTTCTGCCTTGTTAAGAGTGCCAACTCACAGTTTTTGTGTTCTTCAGAATTTTCATGTGATGCTAGAATATTTGAAATGTTTTTCCAGTCTGAAATGCCGTGAGTTGCGATCTTTGTCTTGCCTTGGAACAACCTACATGATGCACAATAAACGGCGCCAGGGCTACAAGAATATACCAAATAATTCCGCAAAATCGATTCGCCATTTACAAGTTTACGAAAGAAAGCACTCTTATTTAAAAATCTAGTCTTACCTGCTAAGAATCTTTGCGATTTAGAAAAGTTGTTTTCAGTATTCTGATTAATTCCACGTCTTAGAAGAATGTCAATTGTAGACTCACTCAGACACCACTCGGCAGGATCGTCACTAACGAAATTTGCACTCTCATTGTCACAATCACTAACTCCTATGAACTGAGGAGACACTACTTTAACTGCACTTTCTTCCTCCACTAAACCCACAATATTGTCAACATTTTTCGTTTCACAGAGTTCATCCGATGTAACCGCTTCCACTTCAGTTACTGAACTGCTTTCGGAAATCACTTGTTCCTTTCGCCTAAAAAATGAATCCACTGTACCAAGCTTTTTCTGTAAGGTTGCTTCTCTTTCACGCTTTTCGTTTGCAAGTTTACGATAAGCCGCCCCACTTAATTTTGTTCGCTTCATGCTGCTGGATAAAAAAAAAAAAAAAAAATCGCAAACGCACTAGCAACCAACTGAATGCACTAGAAAATACAGTAAGACAAAAACTAGTTGCATCGAATTAGATATCTGCTTAATTATTTATTGCAAAGCACAACTACTCGTCTGCTTATAACAGTAGCTCCGAGATTAATAACACCGTTCAAAAACAACCACTTTTGTGGCACATGCGAAAGATGCACTGACTCAACAGCAATCTCAAAAATGACCAACTGTGTTTTATTTCTTTTTTATTTTTCTTTCTTTCTTTTCTTTTCCTTTTTTTTTAAGACTGACATTATACAGGCAATGCGACTATGCCAGTTTCAAACAATCAGTCTTCTTTGTTCCTTGGCCATGGGTTTCGCAAGGGTGGTGAGAGACGACGGTTTATTTACAAAAACAAACCAGCAAGGTTGGGTAGGTGGCTTGCATTATTGTCATTGTAAGCGATAAAAGTCCAGCACGTATTAAAAAAACAAAGTGATTGACGCCTCAATCCGAATCTGAAGGAGGTAGAGCAGACAAAACATTTCTCGATAACACATATGATATATACGATACGCCAAGGTTTCTTTCCTATGAAGCGAAAGTGTTGCAAACCATTGATTTGAAACATTGGTTTCAAAGGTCTAAATTGTTACTATGTACGTAAGATTTTTCTATATTCTGGAGAAAAGATTTGCCGCCCCCAAGAGTTGCCGCCCCTAGGCACGTGCCTAGTGGGCCTATTTAGTAATCCGCCACTGTCCACACTCATGGGTACGCGAAGCCAATTCAGTGGGAAATTGTTTTTAGATACACCAAACGGTGAAATGAGAATTTTCTGTATCATATGCAACGAGTGGTCTCACGAATAATGTTCCAATCTTAATCAAAGGAAGTCTGTATACGTGTGTGACCACTGTGTGCATCGCAAGTAAAATTTTTATGCGTGATGAATGTTGAACTGATTTCTCCTATTTACATATTTTGTAAAATAACATGTATGATATGCAGTACTATAACATTTGTTGGCAGTTCCATTTGACACTAATCTGTTTGGTATTTTATAACTTTCTTAGTTCAATGTGACTAATACATATGTATCTATAATTTAATATTTTTTGGTGTTTATGGCTACGTTTCTATGTTTTGATTCAACTCTACATCGTTGCCCCAACCGTTGTTTACTCTTACCCCACCATATGGGACAAGAGTAAAGAATTTTTCCTTCGTCAAAACTATGTTATTCCTCTATATTCTCTGCTAGATTTGCCGCTATTAAACTATATATGTTATTAGAGATAACAGGCTTTCACATAGAGAACATATTGCGTTTTTCTCTGTCACCATTCCACCGCAATCCTTTGATTTACAAAAAGTGTTCACTCTTGCCCTGGTTGCCCATATATATATAGGATACATTATGAAAGTAATGAGCATGATGCTACCCTGACTCAACAATCCACCGCAACGCGCCCTGCCGGCGCGGAAAAAGTAGTGGGTGGTCTGTCCTTCCAAACGCTCCCGGAGTCAGTCTGCAATGACAGCGTGTGGATGTCGATCCGCGGGAAGCACGATTTTACAAGTTGTAACACGGCGCGATGGAGGGTTCGCCCGAACAACGCTACGCCATAAAATTTTGCGTCAAGTTGGGTAAGAATGCTACGGAAACTTACCAGATGCTGAAAGAGGCCTACAAGCAGGAGTGTTTGTCAAGATCCCAGGTCGGAAAATGGCACAAGTCGTTCAAGGAGGGTCGGGAAAAGATCGCCGACGAGCCCGTTCTTGACGCCCACCAACAGCCAGGACCGACGACAACGTTAACCGTGTGCGTGAAGTGTTGCGCTCAGACCGGCGTGTGAGCATTCAACAAATCGCGGACACCCTAAACATGTCAACATTTGCGGTACATGGGATAGTGCCCGAGAACCTGCAAATGCGAAAGGTCTGTGAAAAGCTTGTGCCGAAGGTGTTGACGAACGAACAAAAGGAACTTCGAGTTTTGCGCTGCAAGGAGTTGTTGGCATTGTGTGAAAGTGATCCGGACTTTTTAGACTCGGTCGTAACTGGAGACGAATCCTGGATGTTCGAATATGATCCAGAATCCAAAAGGCAGAGTGCGGAGTGGCACACCTCATCCTCCCTCCGCCTCAGAAAGGCGCGCATGAGCAAATCCCGAATCAAAACCATGCTCATTGTCTTCTTCGACGTTCGAGGAATCATCCATTTCGAGTTTGTACAACCAGGACAACCTGTCAACGCAGTTTTTTATCTAGAACTGCTCAAGAGACTGAAACGCAGGGTCGCCCGCGTTCGAAGTGACATCAAAGACTCAATGAAACTCCACCACGACAATGCACCAAGTCACACCGCCTTCACCGTCGTCGACTTCCTGGCCCGGAGCAGAACCCAGTGGTCCCCCACCCCCCTATAGTCCTGACCTGGCTCCTAGTGACTTTTTGTGTTTCCCCGTTTGAAGAGACACCTCAAAGGAAAACATTGGGACTCCATGCACAACATTCAAGCCCATGTTATAAGGTTTTTAAAAGCCATTCCAGCCGAAGACTTTAAAGATGCTTTCCAGGCGTGGAAAACACGTCTCCAAAAGTGTATCGATGCAGAAGGAGCGTATTTTGAGGAATTTTAAAGATTTGTAACAAACGGAACAATAAAACAGTGTTTCTAATGCAGCAATGCTCATTACTTTCATAATGAACCCTATATATATATATATATACTAGGTGAATCAAAAGTCCTTCGACACCTGCATAAGTTTAAAAATCGACGGGAAAAGTAAAAAGTGATGATGGGAACAGAGGTTTCATGAGGGGCCGCAACTTTTGGAGTGTATGTCATTCGTGGTCGCCATCTTGAAATCCGCCATTTTGGATTCAAGTCAATTTGTTTAAATGGGAAGGGGGTTGTATGACACATCAAATAACACTAGCTTGAGCTCAGGAATTTAGTGGTATAATTTCTTTTTTTTTTCAATCTTGTACAGTTTAGAAGTTATTAATGTTCAAATGTGGGAAATTACCTTGACACTGACCTAGTTCTCTCTTTGTTCTATTCGTTTTTTCACGAAGCTTTGCAGCTCTTGTAAACAACGCAGACGGCAGTGTGTAAATGTTGCCAACTAACAGACTAAAAAGTTTATAGAAAACCTCGAGCTAACAAATTAAGAAACAAACCGAAGACCGAGAGATTGAAAATGAAATGGCATGGACTTCTGATAAATTACCAAGATACATTTTCTCTCTCCTGAATCTTTGAAGCAGCATATAAATATAGACAAAGAACACTAGGAAGCATGGCTACCCGCAGCGGGGAAGGGGCAAAGGGGATGTTGCCTCCCTGGGTTTTAAAAGGTTTTTGGAAGTGCATGTCAAGACATATTAATTTGCTTACTTAAATGTTATAACACTTAATATATTCATATTAAATATTATAGTATCTGGTATTATAGATTATTTACTGTAGTTAATAAGCATACGGGCGTAAATAACTGTTGTTTTACTTGATGTATTATGTGCCCTCGTGTATCAAAATATTGTGTATTCGCGACTGAGTTTGTGTGTCGGTCTTTTGTCCTCCCCCCCCCCCCGTGGAATCAGTATTTTACCTACTTGAAAAAGTCCTGCGGACGTCCATGTCTGGAAGCCGGGCTGGACAATCTCTTAAATTTTCCCTGTAACTGCAAATCATGGCTAATTGTGGTTGACCATAAATCTTCGTCCTCTGTATATCAGGGAGTTCGCATTAATGGTTCAAAATATTCAATCTATCACTACTAAATTTTATTTAGCCTGCCCATAGCGTCAAGGGATAACATGGAAAATTAGAATCAGAGCTATTGGATCTTACTATGTTCTCTAGTCTTTGTTGTCTTACTATAGTTATTAGCTTGACTAGCAGATGTACTAAAACATGTGCTCTTTTACCCCCATCCATTTCAAAACTGAGTTTCGGATCACTACGTGACTCTCAAGTAGAGCCAAGAGAACATGTGGATCAAGTAATTGTTCATTTTTTTTTTTAAAAAAAAGAAAGATATTAATTATTGAATAGATTACAATTTTAGTATCCCTTGAAGATTTTTTCAGATATTTAGTTACTCCTGAGAACGGACAATCATTCTTGCGATTCTTAAATGTTCATGAAACCCTTAACGTACCAAGCCTAACTCGTCAACCTTGTTTACCAAGTTGGGGTCTTCTGCGGACCCCAAGTATTATTTTAATTTCTCAACATAGTATTGCAACTCAAAATTATTATTTTTTGGGTGTCTAAAAGTATACCTAAGTTAAATGAGCATTGTTGACATCAAATATTATGTTTACTTGAGCAATATTCAGTTTTTCGTACAATTTTATACTTTTGTGTTCGTAAATCTGAAATACAAATTTAACAATGGAGCTTTTACATTTTCAAGTGTGTTTTTATTTTTTGTATTTTTTTTAACGAACGCATCGTTGATATAATTATGTAATAGATAGTATATTCCAAACGGATGCAGTACACACATAAACATCCAGAATAAATTGATTATTATAGTTGCAGGAGTATCACCAAATATCGCCCTCTGGGGTTCCTAGAGGACCCCGCTTGGTATGTTAAGAGTTAAACCCGATCGTTTCTTTTAATCGATATGCGAATTATAACCAGGGGTAAAAGTGGGAGAACGAGGAAGAACGCCATCCCCGACCTCGGAAAAATATGTACGACGTCCCCCAGTTCTTAAGAAATTAAAATGGGCAAGGATAGGCGGGGGAACAGCGTGACGTCATGCCGCTTGCTACCGTACCCCTACCTTTTCAGATCTACTTTTACCCCTGATTATAACATACAGAATTAACATCAGACGTTACGCTACTTCGAATCGGTGAAATTGCTTTTATCTTTATTTCTTACTTATCTTTAAAATAATAGGCCTACAACTTTTTATATACAATGAAAGGCTCTCCAATTATCTGAAGTATAATGCATTTAATATATTAAATAGAAATTTAGCACAAGGGCTCAGTTTTTCCTTTGGTTAACATAATGAACATTTGCATCCCAGTTCTCTGAAACTGACTAAAGTCTGACTATGATTCTTCACAAAAAAAAAAAAAACGAAATATAATCAGAAGTGAGCAACACTTGCAATGAGCCAAATGACCATTATTCTTCCATAAGAAAATAGTCCCCAAGAAATTCCACTTGTTCAACCTAAGCAGCAATTATTGTATTTTTAAATCACGCTAAGAACGTTTTACTTTCAATTAAAAGCACATCTCTATATGTGGATTGACATCTTACACAAAAATTTAAATTTAACAGGAAAACAGTTACACCCACTGACAAATACGCAGAGCGCGCGCTATATTTGATGATGGCCATGCAGGCAGGAAGGTTACCAGTGAAGGATTACATGCACGTGCAGAAGCAGAAATATTGCGGGAAACAGACGAAGCATTTTCTCCTGCACCAATCGCTGAATACTCGTGTGCGGAGTGATACAAATTGAGTTACGAGGTTTGTTTTTGAAGAGTGCAAAGGTTTGTGAAAAAGCGAGTAGGTGATCTCGAATGGGTCTGACACGTAAACAGAAGATCGAAATCATCCTTATATCAAGGGAACGCAGGTACCGAACAATAGCAGCTGACTACAACAGACGGCACCCAGACAGAGAACCGGTATCGCACAGCACGGTGGCTCACGTGATCACCAAATTCCAGGAGACGGGCTCTGTTCAAGATAGGGCACGTAGTGGGCGACCAAAGACTGCCACCAATGAGGAAACTGCAACGGTGGTTGTTGCGTCGTTTGTGAAAAGTCCTAAACAAAGTACCTGTCATGTGTCCCTAGCATGTGCAATAAGCAAATCCTCCGTTGTCCGGATATTGCACGCCAATCAGTGGCATCCTTACAAGCTGCACATGCAACATAAACTGAACGAGGATGACCCTGAGCGCCCATTGGAGTTCTGAATGTGGGCTACTGAACAACACGAACTGGATCCTGCGTTTGCCAAGGGCATACTGTTCAGCTACGAGGCGTATTTCACTTTGAACGTGGAGGTTAATTAACATAATTGTCGATACTGGTGTGACGCAAATCCGAACTGGGTTGACCCGAGTCGAGAACATAGTCCACCGAAGGTGATGGTGTGGTGTGGCATATGGGACACCCGCATCATTGGGCCATTTTTCATTTACAACACCTTAACTGCACCACAGTTTCTGATGCTGCTGCAGGACCTTGTGTTCCCTGCCACACAGAACGCTGACGGCATTTTCCCATCTTATTTTCAGCACGATGGAGCCCCTCCACACTATGGACTTAGTGTCCGTGAATGGTTGGATGAGCAACTGCCAGGGAAGTGGATTGGTTGCCGTAGTCCCGTGGAGTGGCCGTGCAGATCCCCTGACATAACGCCCCTTGATTTTTATCTATGGGAACATCTTAAGCAGATAGTGTATGCTGAGACAATCCGTGATTTGAGACACCTGAAGGAACGCATCCAACAAGCATGTGACCAAATTTCAGGAGACATTCTCCTCCGTGTGCAGTCAGAGTGGTTGCGGCGACTACAGTTGTGCATTGCACGGGATGGACAACACGTAGAACATGTGTTGTAGCATTCAGTATCAAGGTAATTTCCCACATTTGAACATTAATAACTTCTAAACTGTACAAGATAGAGAAAACAAATTACACCACTAAATTCCTGAGCTCAAGCTAGTGTTATTTAATGTGTCATACACCCCTCCCTCCTATTTAAAAAAATGACTTGAATCTAAAATGGGAGCCATGAATGACATACACTCCAAAAGTTGCGGCCCCTTACCAAACCTCTGTTCCCATCATCACTTTTTACTTTTCCCGTCGATTTTCAAACTTATGCAGGTGTCCAAGGACTCACCCTATATATATATATATATATATATATATATATATATATATATATATATATATATATATATATATATATATATATATATATATATATATATATATATATATATATAATGATAGTAGTAAATATCTCAGAAATCATGAAAGGCAAAGAAGCGAAATTTTGCACCAAGAAACTATAGGGAGCGGGACAACGTCCTAGGTATTTTGTAAGATTACTGGATGAACAGGGTTGCCAACCCAATATAAAGCTATTTTTGAAGTAGCACTACGTCAGATTATTACATATTAAAAATCAGCATATCAAGCAAAAACTTAAAAGTCAACGTTTATTATACAGTGTGGCAAACTAAGGATGTTAGAGTATCACAAACATCCAAAGTTTTGAAGCCTTTAACACACAGCACAACGGAGATGCACAGGATAATGCACATCGAAAGTATCTTAGCGTCGGATACCATGGTCATCTATGACTTGTTTCGAATATATAGGAACCAAGCTACCAGGACTTCAAAATTTGATTTTTTTTAATGCTTTATTTCGAAAAATGTTTATGTTAGATAAATATAATAGCTAGTTACCTATATGGTTTGTAATGAATGTGTAAATTAGTTTGCCGTTTATAAGAGTAAACTCATATCTCAAACCAATCCAGAGATATGATAAATTTGCAACACTGCTAAAATCATGTAATTGCGACAACTTGTAACAATATCTACTAAAAGCTATTGCTGTAATGCTATAGAAAAGAAGGTAAACAGCAATCATTTTATGTATTTTCCAACAATACGCCATTTGTGAAAAATCTGAGAACACTTGACTTTTGTTGAGCTTGTGCTGTTTCAGTATTACGGCCCGTGTTGATATCTTAAATAATGCCTAGGGTTTATAGTTATACCGACTGTATAAAATGAACATCACAAATTTAATTATGTTACTGTATTATCCATAATAACATCATAAGTAAGTGGAGTCTGGAGTTAGAATAAAAGCTTTCAAAATTCATTACTTCAAAATAAAGAATTGAGGTATATTTGTGAAAAAGCATACTGTAAACGTTGTAAGGTAATTTACAAAACTGACTTAAGCAAACATGTCTACGGGCCGTACTGCAATCCAGAAGCTCACTAGGAAATTACTTTCTAGGGGGCCCACTCACATGTACGTACTGCCCCCTCCCCAACAATAAAAGTGAGTCCGGAAGTGTCGGTCAGATCAAGTATGCTGAAAAGTCTTGAAATGCAGATTTAATTTTTTAGGCAGTAATTTCTCCCCTGACACTGACTGATCTGACGTAATATCAGATCTCCCATTCTTCTCCTGGAACTGTATTATCTGTCAGAAAAGTAAATGTACACCTGTTTTTTGAGTCTGGCATTCCTACGCTCCATCCATGGAGAGTATGAGATTGCAGAGGGGCACAAGCTGTGAATACGAATAATACATAGTGTAAATAAAGGGCGACACCGAAAGAGAAAGCCAGAAACAGCTGCTAAAGGGAGAAAATGGAGTAAAAATTGTCGAAGTGGGAACATAAAATACAAATACAACAAATATGCCAACAACTAAACGTTTACCAAGCAACGATCTTGGTGTAGTGGTTAAGTCGCTAACTTACAAATCCAAAGAACGGTGGTTCGAATCTGCTCCAAGTAGTATACATTTTTTTAATAATGCATACAGCACATGAAAGGTGGAAAAAGAGAGCGTATTACCCGTTTAATATGTTAAGTGAAAACGAGTTAAAAATTTCGGTGAAATTTATTAGAGAAGTGAGACAATGAAAATGAGGAAGCAAGTATATTTAATCAGGGGTTGTATCAGAGGGTGATGACCGGAAAAACTGGAAATTTTCCCGAATTTCGCGCATGTGAGCCCTACGAGCAGACAGAGAGGGAGAGAGAGGGAGAGAGAGAGAGAGAGAGAGAGAGAGAGAGAGATATGCTCCTGGAACTGAGAGTGTGCTGCTTCCATTCAAATCAACGAGATGACAAATAGACGCTTACATAATAAGAATGCCGAATACAAACAGCCATAAAAGAGCAAAATAGTAATTGCAAGCGTTATTACCTAAGGTTCCAAGATCCGAAGAACATATCACTAATATCCCGAATGCCAAAATATTGTGACTTACACAACTCCCCCTCTCTCCAGATATGTCTTGTGAAAACAATCACAAGTTTTGGCATAAGGGACCATATTGAGACTACAATATTAAACTCCTTTTAGTAGACTTTTAGCAGATTCGTATTCAGTTATTTTTTTTCCACAACCAGTTTTATTGATATTCAAGACAGCAAAAGCACTATATTTGTTAACGACAAAGCGAAGTTATTGCAACACTGCGTTACACAGTGAATCATGCATATTACACTCGTGACTTTTGCTATACGGAGGCTAGCCACCGAGGCACGCTGAATAACGCCTGAAGGAAGCAGCGAGGACAGATAGCGATACACTGAACGGAACAAGCAATGCATTACAGACATTTCAAGAGAAAAAAAAGAAAGATCCCTCTTTCCACACTTCATGTTGTAGTTTTAACTTCCATTTCCCCATCAAAGTTACATGCCTAGACTATTATACAGTCTTATTCCACTTAATCCAGAGCCTTCAAACAACTTAGTTCTACGAAGAAAAACGTAGAACACTACACTTATAGATATACCATACATAGGCAGTTAAGTAATAATAGATGAATGCAATTAACCCCACATACTGTCGATTGTCTAAATATACACTAGTTTCAAACAATTAGACACATAACAAACATTCACAACACCATTATAACCTATCATATGTTAATTCCACTTCACAAGTGGTAGAATGAAAACCGTAGACTGACCGTGGAATGAAAACCGTAGAAAATAGAATGATTTTTTTAAAATTACAATTATGAACACAAGTTAGTGAAGGAAACAATGACAATCAATGAAAGGAAGATGATCCGAGGTCGGATTTCGAGAAATAACTTGATAATGAGATGAAAACAGAATTTTGTAAAAGGAATGGTTATAATGCGCTAGGCACAACATGATCGCCTCTTTCGTCTCATGTGAAAATGTCTCGTTTTAGAGAGGCGAGAAAAAGCCTGTGTTTCGTTTTGTGCAGTGGCGTATCTCGCTCGGGGCGGGGGCCTAGGCCCCCCCACTTCCAGATTGACGAAAATAATTTAAGCTATTATTTATATAGTTTTGAAAATTTATAGTAATGTCATGATATACTTATCATAGTCTAAATTCAGGCAGCCCCCCAGTTTTTATCTTCTAGATCCACCACTGGTTCCGGTGTCATCTCGTGTTTCCGAAACGAGACAAATTGTTATCTAGTCTCCTTTCGTCTAATTTTCTTTCGTAAACCTCATAATAATAGAAGTAAAATCGGAAGCCATGCGGCTTCGAAATGTAAACAAGTTTACAAGTTAGAATTGATAATCGGACAAGAGAGGGCTATGGAATGCTTTCAAGACATTTAAAACGCGACGAGTCCAGACAAGGACCTGTCACGTCTCGTGTAGGGAAACGAGACGAGACACACGCTCTGTCTCGTCTCGTCTCGGATTTAACAAAGCCTATATTGTCTCGCCCATGCTGGGTTGGAAGCCTCTCACCAAAGATGAAGTAGATTGTGGGCCGTGGGTCAACACGACGGGACCCACTGGAACCCACCATCTGCCGTGAACCACCATAACCTACATACCCACAACGACCCACCGACACACTCTGCTTAGTGCATTGTATATAGCACCCTCTGAAGAGTGGTGAATTTGTCTACATTTTATTTTTAAGATCTCCATTTTCTTCTTCTTCTTCTTCTTCTGCATTTGTTTCTATTTACTTACCTGAGATGAGTATATCTAACAAGGACAAGGTAGACTTTGTTAAATGAACTTAGTGGCCATCTTTCGCGAGGTAGTAGTGCACATTTAAACTGGGAGAGCGCAATAACCAGAAATAGCCTAGAAAAAGCGCCTTAAGTTTCGACTCGCCGTATATATGGTACGATGCCTAAAATTATCAAATGGCAGTGTGGCAGAGTGTGAAGCATTCACGGCTCTCGTGTAAATGGTCCAGCGTGCGATTCCCGCTCGAGTCAACTTGTTTTTGCATTTTACCAATAAAGTATTCATTTATAACTACAAGTAAAATATTAATTCACTATATGTTCATGTATTCTAAACGATAGGAATTTTCAAATCAGTTGTAAAACTTTTCAATGTTTTATGTGAACTAGATACTAAATATAACCTATTTCATCAATATATATCACTAGCTGTATTACGGTTACCACAGTCGTTGTGTCCGAAGTTTCGTGCCTATATCTGTGGACAGTGTGCGAATTGCAAGGGGGATGAGGGGAAAATCCTCTAGGGAATACTGGATGAAAGTTATAGTCAAATGGGATTTCCGAATTATCCCCCCTTGCAATACGCACTCTGTCCACAGATATAGACACGAACCGTCAAGAAAATTTTTCATTTAACGTCTTTACGAAATAGGTTATAATTGTATCTAGTTCACATGAAACATTGAAAAGTTTTACAACTGATTTAAAAATTCTTCTTGTCTCATGCATTATAAATATATGGTGAATTAATATTTTACTTTTTATAAATGACTATTTTATTGGTAAAAGCAAAAACAAGTTGACTCGAGCGGGAATCGAACTCATGATCCTTTACGCGTGAATCGTGAATGCTCTACACTCTGTCACTTTGGAATTTTAGGCGCCGTATCATATATACGGCGAGTCGAAACTTTAAGACGCATTTTCTAGGCTATTTCAGGTTATTCCGCTCTCCCAGTTTGTAATATTAACACTTTAAATATGCACTACTACCTCGCGAAAATTCATTTAACAAAGTCTGCTTTTCCCTTGTAAGATAGTCATCTCAGGTAAGTAAATAGAAACAAATGCCAAAAAATAAAAAAAAAAAATAAAATAGAGACCCTAAAAGTAAAATATAGACATATTCACCACTGTTCAGAGGATGCTATATACAATGCACAAAGTAGAGTGTGTCGGTGGGACGAAATGAGTCTGTAGGTTATGGTGGATCGCTGGTTTATGGTGGGTCACGGTGGGTCTTGGATTGCAGTGGGTCACATCTTTTTGTCCCACGACCCACTAACCGACTTACACATCTTGACCCACGTGTCACTTGACACAAGACCCACTTGAGTTCTGTTGAGAGGTTTCCAATTCAGCATGGAAGAGGCAATATAGGCTTTGTTAAATCCGAGACGAGACGAGACAGAGCGTGTGTCTCGTCTCGTTTTCCGACACGAGACGTGACATGTCCTTGTCTGGACTCATCGCGTTTTAAATGTCTCGAAAGCATTCCATAGTACTCTCTTGTCCGATTATCAATTCTAACTTGTAAACTTGGTTACATTTCGAAGCCGCATGGCTTCCAATTTTACTTCTATTATTATGAGGTTTACGAAAGAAAATTAGACGAAAGGAGACTAGATAACAATTTGTCTCGTTTCGGAAACACGAGATGACACTGGGATAGCCACGAGACGAGACACAGGTTTCGTCTCGCGTCCCTTAAATTAGACTATTTAACATGAGGAAAAGAAACAGGCAATCGTGTTGTGTCTAGTGCATCATAATAATTTCTTTTCTAAAGTTCTGTTTTCATTTCATTGTCAAATTATTTTTTCACGTCCGACATCGGATCATGTTTCATTGAGCGTCACGGTTCCGGAACCTTAGGTGATAATGCTTGCAATTATCACTTTGATGTTTTATAGTTGTTTGTATTCCGCATTCTCATTATGTAAGCGTCTATTTGTCAACTCGTTGATTTGAATGGAAGCACCTCACTTTCAGTTCCGGAAACATCTCTTTCTTTCTCTCTCTCTCTCCCTCTCTCTTTCCGTTTCAGAGGTGATGATAGACAAAAGGGCAAAATTGCATAGAAATTTTACGGCATTTCTAGCAAGATGGTCTCTGCAATAGGCACATTTCTGAAGAAATTTGCCTATCATAGAGACTCACATGTGCAAAATTCGGGAATATTTGCAGTTTTTGAGATTACCACCCTCTGATACATACCCCTGATTAAATATACCTGCTTCCTCGTTTTCATTGTTTTACTTCTCTAATAAACTTCACCGAAATTTTTAACTCTTTTTCACTTAACGTATTAAACGGATAATACGTTCTCTGTCACCACCTCTCATGTGCTCTATGCATTATTTTTAAAAACCTAAAAAAATATATACTTCTTAGAGCAATTTGAACCGCCGTCCTTTGGATTTGTAATCTAGCGCCTTAACCAGTACACGAAGATCGTTGCTTGGTAAACATTTAGTTGTTGGAATATATGTTCACATTTGTATTGTATGTTCCACTTCGATAATTTCTACTTTCTGTTTCTCCGCTTTCTCTGTATTGGTTTAAGTCTCATATTCTAGATGGTTAGAACGCAGGAATGTAGTGGCTAAGACGCTAGATTGAAAATACAAAGGACGTAAGTTCGAATCCACTACAAGTAGAATGATTTTTTAATAATGCATACAGCACGTGAGAGGTGGTAAAAGAGAGCGTATTACCCGTTTGAGATGTTAAGTGAAAACTTGGTAAAAATTCCACTGACATTTATTAGGGAAGTGATACAATGAAAATGAGGAAACAAGTATATCTAATCAGGGGTATGAATCAGAGGGCGGTGATCGATAAAACGAAATTTTTCCGAATTTCACACATGTGAATCTCTACAATAAGCAAACTTCCTCAGAAATGTACCTATTACAGAGACCATCATATTCCACCGATTGCGCTAGCCAAAGTTAGTTTAACAATAACAAATGGTGTAGTATTTTTTCCTTAGAACAATAAATGAAAAAGTGCATACTGCAGATGAACGAAGTGTTTCGAATGTCCTAGTAATTTCCTTGCCCTTTCCCAATTAACATGCGTAAATCGTCTCTATCATGATACAAGTGTTTGCGTCCACTTTCTTAAGGATTGCTCATTTAGTATGAGAAGTCACTCTTTGATTCTTCACGATTGCTTTGAAAATAAAATAACTTGAAAATGATTTGAAGCTATGTTGACTAGCTGTATTACTCACAAGTCCAACACTTCACCC
>NW_027656671.1:0-70245 GCF_964235325.1 Thermobia domestica
CTGGTAATTGAAAATTAAAGTGATATGATAAAAACCATCTAGGGTCCAAATCTTAATAACCCCCCAAAAATGAAAGAAATTGGTTCAGCCGTATTAGCGTGATGAGCTAACAAAGGATTTGTACGTTCTCTTTTATATATAAGATATATATATATATTATTAAATTATTTGGTGTTATGAATATATATATATATATATATATATATATATATATATATATATATATATAATTAATGATTATTTCGTATGTTTAATTTGTGTAGATGTATTGACTCATATGCTCATATACAAACTTAAGGTTATCTATTCTAAACTTCGTAAGTGCACTTCTATTCTATCCATTCTTCATATATTTTCGAGCTTTCGCTCATTTAGCAAGTCATGACTGCATAGAAATTCAGAAGTATCTACAACCTCTAAATTGCTCAAGTATTTTTCTCCTGTCATCACTTGAAGTAAATTCAATTCAATAAGGTGTCAGTAAAAAGGATTTTAAATGCTTGATATTGTGAAGTTAGTTTGAATGATATTCATGTATTGAAACAAGATAAAATATTCATCTTTCTTTTCAAATAAGACAAAAAGATGACAATAATGTAATTGTTATTATCATTTTCAAAGTTACGGTAATTATTTCTATAACAAATTTCCTGTTATGTAACCCTATTTATTTTTAGCTCTAAATTTCTTTGTTTTGTTGTTATTTCAAGAAAGAGGATATCAAAATTATTGCTAACTCATTTAATATTCACATTAGAATTTCTCTTTAAGTCATTAAAAGTTTATTTCCGTTATCAAATTCCTAACTGTTGTTATTTATGTAAAACAACTGTAACTTCTTTACCTTTGCTAACTGACAAGTAAACCTTACGTTTGGGTGAATCGAGTTGCTGACTGAGACGCATATGAAAAAGTAGTACTAAATGTGGTCAGTATTTCAGTGAAGTTGTAGGTGCGAAGCTCCAGGGGTTTAGAAGATACAGCTACCAGAACATCACATGGAAGTACAGAATAGTCTTCATACAGTTGGAGGTAAAAGCTCTGTAAGACCTCTTGTAACCACAAAAGGTGAATAACAAATATATGGGTACATATTAGGACTAGGGGGAAGTCATATAGTAAGGGTATACCTGACGGCGGCCATCTTGAAATCCGCCATTTTGAATTAAGGTTAAGTTTTTAAAATAGGAATAAGGTCATGTGATATATGATTTAAGGCGCAAATTTAATCAGAAGAACAATGGTGACGTTAATTTCGATTTACGCGCAATTGGTAAAAAGTTACAGGGAAATTAAATATTGTTGCAGCATATGTATTAGTCCTTTACCCCACCTTGTAAATTTTCTGTTAATGTTAATAATTAAATAAAAAGCAGGTGGATAAATATTAGGTCTATGGTAAGAGTTGCCTTGATGGTGGCCATATTCAAATCCGCCATTTTGAATCAGACAAAAGTTTTAAACAAAACGCATAACATTGACACCTTATTAATAGCAAATTTTACCATAAATCTAATGGTATAACCTGCTTTTTATTTAATTATTATCATTAACAGAAAATTTACAAGGTGGGGTAAAGGACTAATATATATGCTGCAACAATATTTAACCCTTAACAGGAAATATGTGTCAGTCAGACACGTATGGTTTTTCTTTGTATTACATTGGCAACACTGATTCACTCAATGTATCGGTTTTCTCAGTACCTTCCTATTATTTAACATTACACATATGTTTTTTTTAAAAAAAGATATTGCTTTATACATGTCCGTGTCCCACAGACACTCCTTTCCTGTAAGCGAAGAAAATAGCGTTTCCTGTTAAGGGTTAATTTCCCTGTAACTTTTTACCAATTGCGCGTAAATCAAAATTAACATCACCATTGTTCTTCTGATTAAATTTGCGCCTTAAATCATATATCACATGACCCTATTCCTATTTTAAAAACTTAACCTTAATTCAAAATGGCGGATTTCAAGATGGCCGCCGTCAGGTATACCCTTACTATATGACTTCCTCCTAGTCCTAATATGTACCCATATATTTCTTATTCACCTTTTGTCGTTACAAGAGGCCTTACAGAGCTTTTACCTCCAACTGTATGAAGACTATTCTGTACTTCCATGTGATGTTCTGGTAGCTGTATCTCCTAAACCCCTGGAGCTTCGCACCTACAACTTCACTGAAATACTGAGCACATTTAGTACTACTTTCTCATATGTGTCTCAGTCAGCAACTCGATTCACCCAAACGTAAGGTTTACTTGTGAGTAATCCTTTATTTATTCATTTTTTTGACTCTATAACTATTAGTGTTTTTGGTGACAGTTGAGCTACTATCACTAACGCCATTCACCCAAATCACTCATTTAAATACTAGGTTTTATTTTCATTTTTAAAAATACTTTTCGTAAAGTTTAAAGTTGTATCAGGCAGCAACTGAATTCTTAAATCTCTAAGAATTCACTTGCTTCTTGAGAGATGGTCAGCTAGGCTATCCCAATCGAATTGCATTAGCGTGATTATATTTCAGCCATGCAGCATGTGAAAGAAGACTGAGCAAGACATTTTATTTAGCGTTTATAACATTTTTCTTTAAATTACACTTTTAAGACTTGCCTTTCTCCTGGAATCCGTTCGGAGAGGGGTTGGTCTAGGGGTGAAGTAGGAGGGGAGTAATATTCAAGCGCCCCAGCGGACGAATCCTCGCATCACTAGCGTTTTCAGCTGAGCCGTGGTTCGACTCCAGTCGGACTCTAACCCCGGTAAAGCTAACCGTGAAAGGTTGAAATTAGAGATAACATTAAAACTTCAGTAAAAGAAATATTCGGGCACGCAGAAATACTAGGAATAAACCATGGTTCAACCAGGAATCTACTAAAGTAGCAGAGAAGAGAAAACAGAAGAAACAACGTTGGCTACAAAATCCGAATGAAATTACTACGTAAAATTTCATTGTCATCTGGCAGAAAACTTCTAAAACTTTTAGAACTAAGAAACGCGACTTTTGAAAGTTAAAATTAATTAATTTGAAGATAATAGTAAAAACAAAAACATTCGGATGCATCAATGCATCAATGCATCAACGAACTTAATAAAGGCTATCAACTTCGTGCTTATATATTAAAGAGACATAAAGGAACAGTTCTCACTGACACAGATAGCATCTTAAATAGATGGACAGATTTCTTTGACGATTTGCTTAACACATAGCCAAAAAATAATGCGCGTGGAGAAAGTGAAATGCATGCAGCATAACCGTATATTCCAGAACCTAACCAGACAGAAACAGAAATCGCTATTTAAAAAAATAAACACATATCTCCGTGTGTAGACGAAATTCTGGTTGACTTAATTGTAGCTAGAGGAAAAATTGTATAGGAAGATACACAAACTCATTCTCCTTATCTGGAACAAGGAGGAATTACCACAAGAACGAAGAGAATCAATCATTGTTCCAGTTCAGAAGAAAAGCAACAAAACATATTTAATAATTATCGAGGCATTTCTCTTCTGTCGACATCCAATAAATCCTCTTAAACATTGTATTAGCAAGATTGATTCCATACGCAGATGAAATTATTGGAGATTATCAGAACGGATTTAGGTAAAATCGATCAACTATCGACCAGATATTTACCATTGGACTAATACTTGAAGAGAAATGAGAGAATACGACATCCTGGCACATCAATTATTGACTTTAGACTCTGGTAGAAGGGAAACATTGTACAATATGTTTACATAATTTGCAATACCGAAAAAGGTAGATTAATTAAGATATGTTTAAATGAATCCCAAAGTAAGGTTCGAGTAGAGAAATTCTTGTTCACGAGCTTTCACGTTGAGAATGGCCTGAAACAATGAGATGCGTTGTGGTCATTATTATTTAACTTTGTTCTGGAGAACACTATAAGGAAAATCAAAGACAGCAATCAGGTCCTAGAGCTGAATTGTATTTGACAGGTTATGGCGTATGCTGATGATTTAAATTTAATAGGGAATGATAGAATAATAGAAAGGAATGCAGAAATCTTAATTAACGCTAGCAGGGATATAGGCTTAAAAGTAAATGCAGAGAAAACTAAATAAATGGAAGTTTGTCAGAATCGTAATAGTGCATTTTATGGATGCGTTAAAATACCAAATAATATTTTCTTTCGACAAAGTGGATACTTTCAAATATCTAGGATCATTATTAACAGACCAAAACCATAATCACTAAAAAAATTGATGTAAACTGAAAGCAGGGATTTCGTGCTATTATTCAGTTAAAAATCTTTTGTTGTCGCTAATTCTGTTGAGGATTTTTAGCCCAAAATATAAAACGATAATCATGCCTGTTGTGCTGTATGGTTGCGAAACATGCTCACTGACTGAGGGAAAATCGCAGACTGAAAGTATTTGAAAACAAGATTCTTAAACCAATAGTCGAACTCCAAAAGGAACGGGAATGGGGAAACTTCATAAGGAGGAACTGCGTAATTTTATACCGTTTACCAAACATTGCTAGGGTCATCAAGTCTAGGAGTCTGAAATAGTCAGGTTATGTAGCCAGAATGGAAGAAATTAGAAACGCTTTCGAAGTTGTAATTGGAAATCCAAATAGGAAAATGACCGTTAGGAAGACCGAGGCGCAAATGGGAGGACAGTATTAAAATGGTTCTCGCAGAGATTGAAATATAAAGTAGAAACTGGGTTCAGTTGGCTAAAGGACAGAAATCAAATGTAGAGCTTTTGTAAACGCGGCAATGAATCTCCTGCGTCCATAGGCGTGCTATATTAAGTTGTTGATACATTAGCTTCTTTTTATTTGACAGAAATGTTATTACAGGAACTAAAAATGTTTTCTGTAGAAAAGAGGATTTCGATTCGAGGTTAGCTATTTACGTTAATACTAAAACAAATTTGGTGGTGATTTTGATATAAAATGGCATCCACTCTTTCTTTCAAACTCTCTCTCTTCTCTCTCTCTCTCTCTCTCTCTCTCTATATATATATATATATATATATATATATATATATATATATATATATATATATATATATTCCCGTTTGTATGGGCGCCCTTTTAGTAGACTTGTCCACCGCCCTCATTAGTATCCCAGCACGGCCCTGTTCATGGGCGTATCTACCCCTTCATTTAACAAATAAAGTATATAGCATACGAACACATGTTCGAACTGTGGCTGTCTTAAATTAGACATCAGATCAAAACAACAAGAAAAATATTTAATTCAGGTGAAGCACGTATCATACACACTATAGTTATGAACACAAACAAGTATAGATTATACAATGTAAGGAGGTAAAGATTATACAAATTCAAATAATTTTGTAAATGTATTTATTGTATTTAAAATATATTTCCTATTTTCTGTTATGAAAAAAGCTTATGGTTAAAAGCTTACGGTTTTCTTCTATTAATAAAATTAAGCGAAAATTTCAGTTAATATTGTTTTAACAATATAAGCATACTGGTATATGCTAAAATGTAAAGGAAAGAGAGAAAGAAAAGAAAAATGATAAGTCTACTTTTGAATAGGAGGAAAGTATGGTAATCTGCTTTCTTTCTTTGTTTCTTTCTTTTCTAAAATCTCTGTCAAACTCATAGTAATCCAGAGTATATCAGATAGAATCATAAGAGATTGTGAAAATGTATTTAAATAACAAACTACTGTATGTAAACTGTACAGAGAACCTGTACTGACAGGTTCATCCTTCACACTAGCAAAGGAATCATTTGACACGACGGATTACTGAACAAGTCGGAGTAGCGCTTGTTCGAAGAGGAGAGAGAAGTAAATATATTTTCAGTTTTTACTAGAATTGAAAGTAATACGAATTTCATACAAAGATTAGTACAAATATAGAAAACCTTGTGAAATCTCCGGGTCTGTCACAAACGTCATATGACATACACACCACATCACAAAATCGGTCATACAAACCACTAGACATACACACCACTGGTAATAGATACCAATGATCACTGCAGCCACTTTATCAGAGAAATCGATCATTCAGTGCACATTACAATTGCTACTTTTCCAAGACTAAAAGTAGGAACATTTCATGCTTCTAATGGAGAGAGAAATGCAAGAGAGCTTCTTTTCCCATAATAATGTGAATTTAAATCTTTTCTTTGAACAGCGAATTGTTTATCTACTTTTCAAAACGAGATAATCTCAATCATATAGGTTCTATAAGTAAGTAAATAAAACACATGACATTTAAATAGTATAGGTGTATTCTTTTACGTACCTGATTATCTGCTTGCCGCTGTTTCCCTTTCCTTTGTAGGGTCTGTATATTATTGGAATGTGGAAACTAAATAATAATAATAATAATAATAATAATAATAATAATAATAATAATAATGATAATGATAATGATGTCATCACCAGTATCACTACGTAGGCACAATCGTTACTAACAAATATTTTATTCACATGCACATTGTTACTTACGTATCTATTCCTAAGGACGCAAACCCTCTGTCGTTTGAAACTTTCAGCTTCGCTTTGCAGTAAAGCGGAACAGATGCAGGAACAGTAAATACTTCTTTCTGCTGGACAGCGACACCAACTGTGGATGCTAATGTAAATTAATCATCCTCTTTCGCTAAGTTAATAATAAAACTTCAATCACAGAATACTCCCCAATAATTGGGAAAATTAAGAAACTACAACGCCTACCATTACTATGAGTATGAAGCTACAGTGTTCGTTGGAGTCTACGACTAGTGGCTTTTCTGTCCAACTTTGAAATTTCTGCATGGTGAGGCTGTTATGACACGTTGATCGTAGATGAATGTGGCTGTAGTAACATTTGGCGCCTATGACCAATGGTGTGTGTGTCCAGTGACCGAATTTTTGTGATATGGCGTCTGTGTTGGTTATTTGTAAAAATTTAAAGCCTTACAAGGTACTTTACTTTTCTTTAAAATGTAACGCGTTACTTGCACCAGAAAAGTAGCTGTTACCCTACTTCAAAAGTAACGCGTTACTTTTAGGTCCGAAACTTTTAATATAATGTTTTTTTTAAAAAAAAAAAAACATTATTTCAGTTTTCCCTACTACTACTACAACTATAATAATAATAATAATAATAATAATAATAATAATAATAATGCACTTTCTGATTTTCTTCAGTCGTAAATGTTATGAATTTTAGGTTGATAATAGTAACGCTGCTATATCGTTTCATGCGGACAGTTATTTTCTGGTAATAAAGTAGGTCTGTTCATCATGCGGAGTTTACTCATATTAACCCATTTAATTGTGTCATCCATTAAACATATCCACAGTAATACCAACTATAATAAATGCGCTATTATTGAAATATTATACTGCACTGTATAAAAAAAGTTCACTTTTTTGTACGCAAAAACTGCAACGACCTTTTTTATACATTCATACATACAGTGCATATATATATATATATATATATATATATATATATATATATATATATATATATATATATATATATGTGTGTGTGTGTGTGTGTGTGTGTGTGTGTGTGTGTGCGCAACAGGAGAAGTGCGAAGTATATACCTAGGTACAAAAAGTCTGAGAAATGTGCACTACTTACACCCTTGGAAGTTTGTCCACAACTCTCACAATTTTTTTCACAATTTGCACTCCTGTTGCACGCATAGGGTCTATATACATGCAACAGATGTGATCAAAAGTTGATGCACTTTACGCATACAAGAATTATAGGAATGATTTAAACATATGGAATTAAAAATTGCGATCTTGGCCATGAATTTTAGGTATGGCACCAAAAGATTGCGATCTTAGCCAATAATTAGCTTTTGAATCAGGGATCACAAATTTTTTTAACGGCCCCTAAATCAAATTTTCGTATTTTCTACGCAATAAGCACACCATACTGAATTAAGGGATACTTTGGGTTTGACTACAGTATATGTAGTTATCCAGATATAAGGCGTACACTAAATTTTTGACTGAAATATATTGTATCTTTTGATCCAAAACATGTAGGATTTTTTACAGTGTGTGTGTTGCACCATTTGTAGTAGCTGTAGCGTATTGTAAATATGTTTGCTGATATATATATATATATATATATATATATATATATATATATATATATATATATATATATATATATATGGTGTCGGCCCACCTTTCGCCTTCAGAACAGCCTTGATGCGACGTGAGATGGAGGCATTGCAAGTGGAATTTTACACCATTCCTCGTGCAGGGCATCGGCCAGTTCTATGAGAGAGGATGGAGGTGGAAATCGTCGCAGGAGTCGTGTTTCCAAGACGGACCACAGATGTTCAATCATGTTGAGATCTGGGGATTGGGCGGGCCAGGGGAGGTGTTGAACTTCATCCCGATGTTCCTCAAACCACGCTGCAACAACGCCAGCTGTATGAATGGGTGCATTATCATCCTGGAAGATGGCATCATTGTCCTGGGAAAAATCCGGACCATAGGATGCAAGTGGTTTCCTAAAATTGCGACATAATCGTTGACAGTGATTCATCCGCTAAGTGTGACCACAGGACCCAATGAAAACCATGATATGGTGGCCCACAGCATCACCGAGTCGCCGCCATGTTTCACAGTTGGGCGGAGGCACTGCCGATCATAAGCTTCTTTGGGCGTTCTCCACACATAAACACGGCTCGTGGTTGGGAATAGGGTGAAGGATGACTCACCCGACCATATCACACGTTTTCAGTCCTCAACGGTTCAAGTTGCATGGTCGCGGCGCCATTTGCGGCGTGCGAAAGCGTTATGGTCCCTGATGAGCGGTTTGGCCCGTGCAACACGACCACATAAGTTCATGTCATGTAATTCGCGGCGGACTGTGATTGTCGAAACAGGGTGGGGGAGGTGCTGATTGAGTTCCTCCGTCACTTGTTCCGCAGTGGCACGACGGTTCTGCGTGACAATGCGCTCTAATACCCGGCGTGACCTGTCACTCGTGATTTTCTTCCGCCCACTGTTCCGCTTCCCCGATGTGGTTTTCCCATGTGTTGTGTAGGCCGTCATCACCTTCGACACTGTCCCACGCGACACACCTAACACAGTAGCCACTGCCGTCACGCTCACTCCACATAACCGCGCACCAACAATTTGCCCTCTTTGAAAATCTGAGAGGTCTCCCATTTTACACTACCTCTGTCTGCTGCAGCCACTGGACACTGCTGTTCCACTGCGCCTGACGTAGTATGGAGACCGACCTAACACACCACTACCAGCGGTCCGGCGCTGCGGGCGCCACGACACCACTGCCAACCCATACATCTGACGTGTTGCCAACTACAGGTGTTTCCATTTTTCTGATCACCATCTGTATATATAATGTGTGTGTGTGTGTGTGTGTGTGTGTGTGTGTGTGTATGTATATATTCTTAATTATTGATTTATAAGGATCATCGTATTCTGTAAAACAGTTTACAATATTTTTACATCAAAGTTTTGATGTTTAATTATTCATTATTAATAATATTTGGACAATAGCTTGATCCCAAATGTTTGTGTAGTTGCTGTTTCAGTCTACTCTAGAAGTTTAATTTTAGATGCTTCCTCAAATTTGTGGACTAACTTCTGGCTGTTGATAAATATTTCCCGCCGGGCACTCCAGACACTTTACTTTTAAATTCTGTTCATCATCCTCCTCAACTTTTAAGAAAAAGTATTTTTCCAAATGTTCGAACGGTAAAATATTTTCGTTCTCCCTCTTTATAGAAACAACACCAACAAAGTAAACTAGACTGTCATTGCACTCATAGTTCACTCACTGAATTTATTGATTTGGAGCTGTCGGTCACTGACAGTTAGTTCATGTTCTTGCTACATTCTGAGAAATTCACTTACGGGAAAGAAACATTTCTTTCCGAATATATATAATACTAATCCAAAATGTAACGCGTTATTTGTGTTACGTTACTTCCCAAGACTTTATGGCGTTTATGTCATATGGCACCTGTGGTTCTACTCCCAAACTTCGTTAATCTTCAAATTTTGATGATGGACTAAACATACTCCATTGATATCTAAACGTTTTGTACCCCTTTCCGAGACACGAAAATTGCATGTGATAATTTTCTACAGGAATGTTCTGATTAACCATACTAATTTTCTATTTTGTGTTATTCAAATATAAAAGTTTTTATATACATTTTTGTTTGAACGTAATTTCCAAAGAAACTGCACTGGTGAAATTCAAATAGCTTGCAGACCAAGGAATGAACCCGATATAACCCACTCCATTCTCGTGATTCTTTTGACCGAAGTAAAGTTTCAGTTGAAGAGTGAGAGTATGCTTGTCTTGTCGAAAGTAAAAAACGTTGCTATGTATCCCTCGGCTATTAATTCTGGAATTAGAAATGTTTTTAACATTTTAAAACATGCATTTCATACGAGTGTTCCTCGAAAAAGAATGGACGTACAAAATATACATTGCACTTTCGGTCTATCACTACGTCTAAATTTGCAATATTCCATTCGTTTAATTTCATTAACTTATTATCACTAATTTTAGTTTTCATGAATTATTATATCTACCTTATAATTGTAGTCACTGGCGCAAAATCCCGGGGGGATGAGGGTGACTGATATTTGTCCGATTGCCACAAAGGAACGTGAGATGAAAATGATGTCCCTCAGAATAGGCCTCAAGTCTACCCGTCTCTCACGTTCAAGACAACTCTGCTCTCCACAACATTCTTCTCTAACTTCATAGATATTTTCGACATCGCAATATATATATATATATATATATATGGGAACGGTTTTACCCGTCCCCCAATGTTGAAAACAGATTTGCGCAGCTGATTGTAGTATCATTGGAATTTTCGTTTTCTGAACTTTTTAAAACTAACAGGTGCGACAGTGAAACGGGCATTTTGAAACCCTGGAAATAGTAAGCTAAGTTAGGAATCAAAAGACGAGAGTGGTGCCATCTGGACAACAAATCTTTGCCATTGACCCTGATGTCGGTGTTGTGTTAAGATGGAGTCGTGGACCGGTGAGCAACGCGCTTTTGCTGTGAACAACGACAGCTACATGGCTCTCAGCGTATATTTCGTGCTCATTAGAATCTCCCACGTCGTGCCTCAGTTCCGTCGGCGCATGCTATCCAATTGGGGATACAGAACTTTGAGGAAACAGGTGATGAGAAAGAGGGGTGGAAGTGCGAAACGCGTGTGCACACCAGAGAATGCTGCAAGAGTGGTAGAAGCCTTCAGCCGAAGTCTCAGGTGTTCTGCACGCAAGCGTGCCCTGTGACTTGCCATACCGGATCGCAGAGTATGGCGAATATTGTACAAGGAACTGCAATACCACCCATACAAAATACAGATAGTGCAACAACTGAATGCGAACGACCTCCCAAAGAGACTACGCTTTTGTCGGGAATTGTTGGAACTCATGAACGACAGCCCAGGCCTGTGCGACAATCTGACCATTTTCAAGTTTTGGACATTTTGTGTCGTGACATGTCTGTGCAAGATGTACAGGTTGTTTAGAAACATTCCTCACAAATTGCAAGCATTGTAAATTCATGTTGTGATTCTTTTATATTGCTGTGAATAAATTTGTATCGCTGGTGGAGATTTCAAAATCGCCCGTTTCTCTGCCGCACCTGTTATATGTTTGCTACATTGAACGATTTAAATTCAGTAGATGACAGAACGAACTGTGCCTTCTCACACATCGTCCTTACAGCTTGTTGTTCGTGATACGCTGACATCACAATGTTCCAATTTCCAGCGAAAATAAAACTGAATTACCGTCATGTTACTCATGAATATAATCAGAGTTACTTTCTGTATACACAGATATTTATCAAAAAAATGAAAGAGCTCAACGAAGTCTATCTTACTTCATTAATACATTGTTAAACTATGCTAGCTTGTACTTCTTGTAAAATTGAGGCATTACTCATAGATCTCTTAAGTTGTTTTCAGATGAACAGCGAATCATTCTTTATGCGGTTTAACATCCATATGCAGCACTGGTTCTGAAATTAATCATAAATATCCCGTAATGTTCAAGAACAGTAATTAAGAGTCAAAGAGAGATGTTCAGTGTTATTCTGATATTATTAAAATCACACTTGAGTAGGTTTGGATATACGTGTTGGCGTGTTGTCCTTTAGATGATTGCGTAGGAAACAATGTCTGCATCCTGCGCTGCACCTAGTCACGTATATTATCCAAACAGTCACTGGCAGTAATTAGTCTTATAAGAGCACTTAAAAAAATATAATACCTTGAATGTGCCTCACTTAGAATAATTCTGTGAAAACTCGTAGTCAAAAAATCGAGCAGATACAAAGCAAATTCTTACGTTTTCTCATAGACTATAGAAAAGGACAGGATTTTGCTCAAAATATGAACCTATGATAGTTTACTTGGTAACATCACACTTCAGACACTTGAACAAAGACAGACGTTGAACGATCTCCTTTTCTTACACAGACATTTGCACAACAAATAGACTATACAGACATAATTGCAAAGATAATGATCCAGGTTCAATTCCTCAAAGCATGGAGAATTTATGCTACATACAGCAAAATCAGTAAGGGTTATGAAGAAGTAAACATATTTAATTGATCTGAAAAATCGTTCAAAAAACTAACATTGAATATTTTGTAAAAAAAAAAAAAAAAAAAAAAAATCAAGGAAGATGTATTATTTTAATTCAATATTCTATATTCAAGTATTAGCATCATTATAATATAATTTAATATTTTGAATTCAATATTAGTATCATTATAATTTAACATTATGTATTCGAGTATCATATGTAGACACTGTAATTGGGAAGTAATGCCTGTTGTGTCGATAAATAAATACATTATAGGACATAGTACACAGAAGATGCGTGCTTCACGATAGGAAGTACATAGTGTGGAGCATATGCCTCTAAGCGATCTGGTCACACATTTTGTATGCGATCACCACCTTGAGTATTGTTGCTCTCAATATACTAACCACTTTGGTAATCTTGAATACATTTTCTGCAATTAAAACCACTCGCAAATCGCCGCCTTCTGTTGTAACGAGGAGATCTCGCCAATTGTGCATCAACATCTTACCCATTTCAAACATGAATGCGTAGTACACATCCTTTCATACCAGTTTGCATCACAGAACACAACACTATCTCAAGGCTATCGGAAAAAACGAATTTTCAATGTCGTAACACACAC
Source organism: Thermobia domestica (assembly GCF_964235325.1). NCBI lineage: Eukaryota > Metazoa > Arthropoda > Insecta > Zygentoma > Lepismatidae > Thermobia > Thermobia domestica. The sequence continues at coordinate 13,206 of NW_027656671.1, forward strand.
AGATTATGCATTGCAGCACGTAAGTATTTCCATTATTTTGATAATTATATGTATAAATATGCTTCAAAATACGAAGTTAACTATTCAGCGGAAAGCATTACATTAAATGTTTCTACATTTTGTAAACCTCAGACATTTCCAATGTTCTACTATTGTGAGTGCTTCCGCAGCGAGTGCATTATTGGAAAACCTAATTGATCTCCAGAATAGGAGTGAGAATTTCGAATATTGAAATATGACTGCTAAATTTGCCAAATGGATTGTAGCACATTTGTAGAGAGTTATCTTATAATCAAAATAGATTCAACCATTAAGGTCGAGTTACGTTATTGTATGCGGTTCCGCTAGGCTGATGATAAATCGCCGCCCGTAACTTAGAGCAAAGCTTCCAATAAATCGTTTTATTTCCTTAACCCCAGAAAGAGAATTCGTTTCAGTGAGGCAACTAGTTTCTCTCTTGTAATAGCTTGCAAAATGTTTAAACGAAATTAGGTGGTGTATGAAACGAAACGTTAAATACATTTTCTTTGATCATGTTCCTGTAAACAAATAAATTAACGAGTCATAGAACAGCGAATGGAGGAACTTAAATGCAAATGCTGAAGTGGAAAACATAAACTATTTATAAATGAGCCATGTGTAAAGAGTCGTTTCTTTATTTAACTTAAACGTTATTTACTTAAATGGAACAAAGCAGTTGTGATGAGGAGTCTTCCCTTCTTTAAACGTAAAGATTCAAAGGTAGATTTCACTAAATTAGATGAAAAGATGAAATTGCACTCACTTCTGTGCGAAGGACCCTTATTTCGACCTAATGACCAGTGAATTTGCAGCATGCAACGTATGGTCTTAGTCATAATATGTGTTCTATTTCTATATAATGTATTATCTCAGAGTCTTTCAGTTTCAGTCGCTTAAGAAATCTAAAGTATCACTGTTACCAAATTTTAGAATATGTAGAGTATGTTTATAAATGAACTGTGCAATTATTAGAAATTAATGATAAATCTATTTATTACCTTATATTGGCAAATTACAGCCTAAGCAGCGGCAATTCTCCCAAGTTTCTGATGGATTACACTGTAAAAAATCGTTGTATTATTTCAACGACATGAATGTGTGGTAACAAAATTGAGTTAAAATATAACACAAACAGGTGGTTAGAACAACTCACTCTCCATTTGGAGTTGTGTGTCAAATGCTGGTAGTTGAAATGACACATAGCCTTTGTATTAAATTAACATTGTATTGTAGAATCTTTGGCGTTGTTTTCTGCGTGATTGCCAAATATGCTGGCCATCTAATTATTGAGACTTATGTACTGAACGTACAGTCAAAGACAGTAGATAGAAATACTTAAACAAATCCACATATTTGCAAAATTTCAACGTGCAAACCGCGCGATGTGTTCTCAGTTGTATTACATAATGTTTTTGAAGAAATATGTCAACAGCGAGAAACAACACCATATTACTTTGTCACTTCTACACTGCACTAGAGCTCACCAGTCAATACCGGTGACTGTTTCCAAAATGGTGGAAAACCAAACACACTATAAGGATATAGCTAAGAGCTTCCTATCATTCTTGAACAAGTTGTTGGTGAAGGTTGTGTTTCGAACCATCAAGAAATACGTCACAATAAGTGTTGGGGAAGACGAAAAAAAAAAGTTTATGAAGATTTTCTAAATGAAGTATTCTGTAGTTTACTATTCTTATTTTAAAACTAGAATCTTCGGTAAGCGTAAGCATGCACTCCACAAGCTTTTCTAACACAGAAATATTGTTCCATCAACACCGCAACGGAGTTTCAGCACCGAAATAGGTGTCGTAGTAACACAGAACTGGAGTCGAACTCACACCAAAAACGGTTAATCTGGTCATCTGACTTTGAATTTTAACACAGGGAGTGTTGAATTAACACCAAAACGGTGTTACTTATACGGCTTTGACCTTGAAATATGACACACATTGTCTGTTGAAATAATAAGAAAATGATATTTAAGTAACACGCGGACTGTGTTATATTAATACAACACACATGGTGTAATATTAACACAAAATAATTATCACACTGCACACTGTGTTACTTTCTTCGTGTTTGTGCAACACCACCACAAGTAACACTCAACACTTCTCTCCACACTACCAACACTGACATGGTGTCGAATCAACACCAAAAATACTAACACAGATCCGAATTTAACACCACTCAACACCGGTTCTGTGTGAAAAACGTAACACACCGCCTGTGTTAAACGCTAATACCGTGGGTCTGTGTAGAATTAACACTGCGTAGTGGTAGTCACGCTGGAACCACTATCCTGTGTTAAATTTGAGTTGAATTAACATAACCGTTTTTTACTGTGTAATCACAATTCTTCAATATGAGCACATTTGATTGCACTACATACATCTACATAATTATCAAATTCTTTCCATATTCGGTGTAGTCCTTCTGCCCTTATGGTCTGCAGTGCATATGTTATCTGATCAGAAACTTCTTCAAGGGATACGGTCATTGGGAGTATACAAACTCTGTCCTTAACAAACCCCCAAAGAAAGAAATCGCAGGGTGCTAAATCCGGAGAACAGGGTGGCCGAAGAGAAGGTTGGTGTCTTCTGTTGGAGCACATCCAATCCAGTTGTGGCCAAGAACACTATTAAGAACCTTTCGTACATTCATATGAAAATGGAGCAGAGCACCGTCCAGTTGCAAAATGTAATAATCATAATTGCTGTTCAGCTGATGTAACAACCAGATTTCCAACATGTCTAGAAATGAGTCACCGGTCACAGTTTCTTGGTCGAATTAAAATGGGACGTGTACTTTCTCGGGGAACACGGCACCGAAAATATTCACTTTTGGAGAGTCATGATGATGCTGTATCTGTGTATGTTGTTTCTCGCTTCCCCGGATACGAACATTGTGTTTGTTATACTTGCCATTTACATGGAAAGTGTCTTCATCGTAGAAGATGCATCTTTCTAGAAAACTATCTTCCTCCATTTTCAACTGCATCTCTTCCCAAAAGTCATGCTTTTCACTCTCTCTGCTGGTGTAAGGCCCTGCACTAGTCGCACTTTGTAAGATTTAAAACATAACCGCTTACGTAACACCTTCCACATTGTATTCTTTAGCATGTCGAATTCCCTGTTTGCTTTACTAAGAGATTTGCGAAGACTTCGCTGAAACGCCTCATGTACTCTTTCAACGTTTGCATCAGACGCAAGAGATCGATTAGAGTTCTTGCCTTTACGCAAGCATCCAGTTTCCATGAACTGTTGGTACCACCTATTTATGTTATTCTTGTATGACGAATTTTTCCTAAACTATGCACGAAACTCATGCTGTACTGTAATTACAAATATAAACAATTCAAAACGGAGCACACATAAAGCATTTTTCTGTTGCGATATCATTTTGGAAACTGACGCTGTGGCCTCTCAGTAAGCATGCAAAACTAGCTAGCATGACAAGCAAACATCAAGTAGCGCATGATAAACTTGGACAGTTGCCACTGCTTACGGTGTAGGTTTTATCCGTGTAAGGTAATAAATAGATTTGGTAGATATAGATAATACGAGTAAATAGATTTGGTATCTCGTAAATAAATGAAGATATGACCGAAGTCTAGTAGATGATTCTTCAAAGGCGTGCAACATAATGCCTATATGAGGCGTTCAGAGCGAAATGGATCCAAGTCCAATTACCGAAGTTGTTGGAGAAAAAAGTCAAGTATGCTCGGTTCAAATACATGGAAAAGAGAGCATTTTTTTTTTTTACATTATGGGGTTAATAATATCGAGACATGAATCTTTATGTACTGAAAAAAAAATCAGCTATAGATTTTAAATACGAAACTATTCAAAATTACCAAAAATGTACTTGAATCCTTTGTGCATTGAGCGTCTTTCAGTTAAAAGACACAACACCTGACGTAGCACCTTCGTTGCAGAAGACTCAGGCTTTATTCCCGGTCCAAGTTCATGTGTTCCGAATCGCATGTTAAAATGTAGATCCACGTCTTATGGTGCTGAAAGGGATACTGAGCTCCAGTTCAACTACCTAACATAACACAGGGTATGGAAGTAGATACAAATAGCTCATTACAGAGCTTAAGAGATATACTGTATGTAGTGATATTCGTGAAACGGAAAATAGTCAGCAAATTACAGTAGAGAAAAATGAAATGAAATCTTTGAGTTTTACGTCCCACAGTTATGCCAATTAGGCTAAAGGAGACTGTGATTATGAGAAATGAATGAAATGGTGGAATGAAGAAAGTGGGAGGAAACGGGAGAACCCCGAGAAAATCCATGCATACGGTGTTTGTCCACCACAAAGCTCACTTGGCGGGATCAGGGTTTGAACACCGGACCCCATGCACCAGAGGTGAACGATCTACCACTGAGCCACCGCGGCCCCTTTACAGTAGAGAGTAAAGGGGTCAGATGGAATGATGTCAACGAGCACTAGGAACAAAATTTAATTGAGTAAGATTGATATTAAGACACATCTCATAGGAGGAGGGCATGGTCCCACAGTTGGAGCACTGTTGTGTTACAAAGCAAATAGTCAAAATAATCACATCTGCGCAAAGACAGGCACGAACACACTACATCATGATTGCATACAAATTTTCAAAAACTTTTGACGTTACTCGATTAGCGCAGCTGCTCAAGCGATTCGTTTCCTTAAATCATGAACATCTTCTATAAGGGGAATGCTCCACAGTTTTCAGATGCATTTATTCGTGGAGCAGGAACTTTAAAGTATAATATATATGTATTTATAGATTTTTGCCTGTCCTTGAGGAATCACTGCTGAAATTTAGAAATAGCTTCTATCCCCGTATACAAACTAGTGTACGAAACGTAAGGACAAAAATAAGTTTTGCATGCTGTGTCATTCCCGCTGCTCACATAGTTGGTAATTACTAACTGTGGTATGAAGTCCCATTATTTTACCAGCACTTTTGGCAACGGCTGAATGGTTCTTGATGCATTGGACGTTCTGCAAGACGTCTACTCATAGACTTCCAAACGTGCTCCAGGGGTTCAAGTCTGGGGAGCAGGTAAGTTACTCCATTCCCCGAATATGCTCTCGTTCCAATCCGCCTGAGCTGTTCTATCGATTGCGTATTGACATCCATAAAGGCGGAGTTGGAGTAGACTGCGCGAATTTAGAGAATGAGTATAGTGTCACAATAACGTTGACTGGTGAGTGTATCACATTCAAACAGTGTTAGATCCGTGAGTTCCGTCAGTATGCAACAGTATATCATCCCACACAAGAATACCGGATAATAAAACGTTCAACAACATTTCTCAGTTCATTGCGTGATCCCAACTCTTGGTTAACAAGTGTAGTCTACAATCACTACTCAGACTGAATGTATTTTCATTGGAGAAGAGAATGCGAGCTTCTGCTCGATCTAGTCCTGATGCTCTTAGTATCACTACATACGGTGTTGTCAATATTCAAGTGTCAACGAAAAGCAACGAAATGGCTGTTCAGTATAGATACAAGCTCCACGCAGTATGCATTCCATGTTGAAGCGTGAAATTGGTCAACTTGCAATCCTCTTCACTGTATTTACAGTTTCACCTGATGTTTGAAGAAGGTCGGAATGCTTCTCATGCATATGAAATAAGGCAATGGACAATACCAAACCTCTGGGTCAAACTCGCCACTTCGTCCTTCTGTCAGTTTCTATATGATCCCTTGTCAAGTCACCGAACATTGGCTCCGGATCATGTTAGTACTACCACAACAGTGCACCTTGACATAGATAATTGAGTATCTACTTACACTTTTCTGGTCACCGTCAAGGGGAGACATTATTATACAGACCGGTCGTATCAGTATAGGAAATCCGTGGTGTTTTACAGGGGACTTTAGAAGAAATATCCTAAACTATCTGTCTTGCAGTCTAACTTCTGTACGCCCCTACGAAGGAAGTCCGCTCCCGTAGCGAGTGGAAGTCTAGCGTCATATTCGGTGACTTCCCTGATAATTATAATGCAAGCTCACCTACCCCTCGGATCTAGCCCTCCCTACCTACTTATCGTTCCATAGCGCCAAGAGTTAGCGCGCAGGTGCTCAACCAACCACCTCCTAGATCCAAAGGAACGCTCTAATATCTTTTTCTGGAAACTATTCCGAAGGTTTCCCTATAGCGGTAGGAAAGACAGGATAACAGGCACTGCCTAGGTCATTTTACAAAACAGGTTAACCATTCATTACTGGTACCAAAGAGTGATATATTTCACCTGCACCAGGCACGTATTCCCATTTGGAAGGCACGAATTGCTCTCCCCCGCTAGGTGCGGCTGTATTAGTGTCCACTAGGACACTGTGGTGAAGTACCACGCACATTCCTGGCCCAATGGTCCATGTCATTGATCCATTTAGGAGGTTAGCAGGACTCTTTTCCTCCTCTGGTAGGGAAAATGAACCTTACAGTTCTCTAAATGACACACACTGTCTCATCCCTTTCACTCTACTGGTTTGTGTTGGGAAACCAGCTAAATTCAGTGTTTTACATTTCATGGAATTCAACACTAATAATCTGTATTGATGGCTTCACCTTACCTGAGAAGAATATGAGAAATTGCTACCATCATAGATCAGGATGCAAACAAAAACACATTATGTGAATGGAGGAGTGATTAGGAAACTTTCCTGGATGTTGATTACAATTCAGCCGTAATCCTGGCGCTTACAATTGCATTACTAAACCCCTTTCTCGCTTGCTGTGGCAATCCGATGCAAAAAACACATTTCTGGTTATTCCTTATCAGGTACACTTAGAGAATTACACACCTTCAGATGGAAATTCTTGCTTGTCGGTGTTAACCCATGTAGCACCAGAAAGCCCAGCCCTTTTATCTTATCGATTGCAAGTAGTCGCTGAAGACTGTGGTGGTACGACGAGAGTACGTTTGTCCTGTATTCCTGAGGTGCTCAACCGAACGTAATGTTTATTGGTGTCCATGGACTCTTGTAATGTCAAAGGAAATTTAACAAACCAAGGGCGAATTCGTCATTTCTAGCCCAAATGCACCGTTTAATGTTCTTCGCGCCTTACTGTGCAGAATGTGTTAAGTGTCAGTTCGTATACAAATATCATTACTCCCACTTGTGTGTTCTTCTTGGTCCATTTTCATAAGACACTATTCAACAACGCACTGTCTTCAGACTGGATACTTTAACTGTTTGTCATTCTGTACTGAGTTTGTAACGTTAGATATGCGATCTTAGTCCACTCCTGTGTTGTGTTGCTATGTGACACGCCAAAAGAAGACATTTCATTCGCATCAGTCTATTAATAGGGAGATTATAGGTATATATATATATATATATATATATATATATATATATATATATATATATATATATATATTAACCACCTGAAACGCAATACATTTTTGTAGCTCACAAGACTGATGTTTGGTGATTCATTTTCAAGTTGATACATATGCTAGCGTTAGACATTCTGTGATACATCGGCGGAAGGTGAACTAAACTTTACATCCATTTAAAAGGAAATGTTTTAAAATAATTTTTCAGATAATTTTCTAAAAAAAAAAAAAAAAAAAAAAAGAAAATCCTTCAAACCAGACAGTTGGAAATAGTTTGGATAAATTGTATAAATAAGCACTGTCGGAACTGTCCTTATAATTATTACTGTAATACTGATTAATCATTCACTGTATTACTCTCAAATACCGAAAAGGATGTACAGAGCAGTGAATTTATTACTTTACTTATACATAAACGTGTCTCAATTTGTTCTAAATTTTTCTTAGTTTTTTTTAAAAAAATACAAATTATACCTAATTAAATTCAGTGTTAAACAAACGGACTTCCATAAACAACTCTTGTTTCCGTATGAATAGTTTATTGGTACATTTCATAATATTAATTACTCTATATTCACACACTGTGAAGGCACATGTTTCAATAACGGTTTCTCTGCTTAGTTCAATCATTATTAGCTTGAAGCTATTCCTTAGGTGATGTATTGTTTCTAAAGATCAAGTTCATTAAGAGCATTCAGGAATGTCATGGAATGAAATCAACTGGAAATTTTATGTGAACTTCGTGAAAATTCAGTTTGTGTTATTTAACCACACTAAGAATATATCAGTGACTATTTGCATATCATTTTTTTTCACGAAGTGCAGCCCACAAGAAACAATGTTGTGAAATGCAACATAATTTATAAATAATAGCCAGATTCGGGACGAATCGAATCACTGTCTTCCACGTATTAGTATTTGGTCAGTGAACAAGGGATTTCTCAACCAAGCTTTGAATACCTAACTAACTTTATGGCCTATGGAACTCGGAGGTTCAATGCCGCGTCCACAAAAGCTCTCCATTGACTTCTGTCCTTGAATAACCAGATGAATTGTGATAATTATTTTACTGAATCAACTAACTATTTTTTTAGGCATTTCGAATTAAGTATCTCTGAGGTTTGAAAGGAGAAATAATAAAAGAAAGTAGATCCAAGTTTTTTATATTCCAACTTCTGGAAATACTGTTATTCCATCGTTGTTTTTTTAAAATGAAATCTTAAGTTTTACGTCTCGCGAGTATTCTCTTTAGGATGAGGAGACGAATGTTTAATAAAAGTAATTGATGATAAAAGAATTGGTGGAATGAGAACATGAGGAAATGGAGGAATTCAGGAAAGACCAAATTGCACTAGTTCTCCACCGAAAACTCGCATTGATATTGGACTGAACTAGAAACTTCTAGTACCAGAAGTGAGCGCTGTACCACTGAGCCACGTGCCTATCACCATTTTTTTTTTGTATCTGCTGATAGTCAAGTACAAATCAATCATTTAAATTTTAGTATTTTTTAACGCTTCCTCTTAAAGACATGCAACAGAGTAAAAAAAATGATTCCGCAAAAACCGAAGCGATAACAGAACCGTCGTCAAACAAGCAACCTGGCTTTGTGAGAAATTAAGATAATATTTGTTTTAGTTAGATTTTTAAACATTGAATACGTAACATATTTTGAAAGGGCGCATTTGTGTTTCATAATGCACAAGCAACACAAATTAAGGATGGTTTTGTTCGTAATGAAGTCCTTTTGAAACCAGATTTGTGTCAAATGTTAATGCCCATGAAACATACATCAGTATCGTTTGAATAAGTCAACCCATTCCATTAACAAAATATTAGTTATTCTGATAAGGAAAAAGAAAGTCACACATTTATTGGCAGTCCATTCCTAGAAGCTAATATTTTGTTACCTTTATGATATAACGCATGATCTCCTATAATCTCAATTGTTGTTTGCATTTAAGTTTAGTGTCCCTGTCAGCAGCGAGGTTGTATGAGATATGAACCTCTACAGCTTAACGTGGAATGCGAACTAGATGAGCTCGTCCGGGAACAGATCGCGTATGATCTTTTTTACATAAAACGGGAATGTATTTCCTTTTATCGTGGTGTTTATTGAACTATAAACAAACACTAAAATACTATTAGACGTTCTTTTGAAGTCTGAAAAGCGAATGCTATCACATTGCATCATCAAGAAAATAACTTATTCAGATGTTTATTTGAGTGAAGAAGCAGCTCCCTCACTTGCTGCGAATTATTGATTTGATGTGTAAAGTATCAGTACTGTGTCGATTCAGTAAATAGCGATTCAGAAAAGTCGGTTTATAGATTGTTAAGGAGTTTTGTTTTGACTACTGGTAAATAACCATATTTTGGATATTGAAAATAAAATCTAGATTTGACATGAGTAGTAGTATAGTGGTAATTTGTTAAAAGAATTGAATTCAAGTTGATATACATTTATTGGATCAATAAATCATTCTTGACTAAACAAAAAAATCATCATTAAATCAGATATATTCTAAATAAATATGAGTTAAGAACTCTCTTTTAATCTGCTATTTCAAACATGTTACAATTTACTATTTCAAAACTAATTTATGGAAAATATTGAAGTGTACTGAATACATGTAAGCCTGTCAAGAGACCCCCTTGAGAAGTATTAAAAATACATTTTCTAATACAAGACAAATTCAATTACAATGAAAGAAAAAAGTTCAAGTCAGCGAAAATTCCCATTTCTCGAAGATTCAGTAATCTGTTTCTTCTACGTTGACGTCGTGTTTCGTTCTGTCCTTTTTTTAATCGTTCTTCCTTTTGACTAACCCTTCGTGTTCTCTTCCCAAGCTATCATTTTTCGGAAGTATTTATACAAGTTCTAAACATCTTCACTGACATACAATTTAAAACAAACTAGCACGTCATACATCCTATATGGAATATTTTGAGGTTGTTTACCACTTATTAGTTCCTATTCCTTTTTAAAATAAATGCTGTTTACAGGTCTTGAAAATATTTTGAATTCAGTACAGATTTGTATATTTGTAAACTGCAATGAAAGTTTTTAATATTTCAAAGAATTGTAAAACGATGTTGAGAATTATAAAACGATATAACGTCCCTAACATAACACAGTACTGGATAAAGCAACTAAAGGATAAAGGAACTAAAAAAATCCCAAAAGCATACTTTAAGCACTCTTATGTATGATATTATACGATATTATTGGAGAACTGTCCTCAGATCCAATATTTGTTGTGCATGCATATGTAAATGACACGGTGTTTTTACATTTATTTTACATATTTTTACATTTCTATTTTCATTATTCATTTCACCGTATCAGATTTTCAGCTTCGCTTTTAAGTGATATTGATTGGCGGCAATTAGTAATATTCCGGAGCAACAAATGTAAAATATGACCTCGATAGTGTCGCATTAAAACTCAGAAAGAAAACAACGTTCATCCAGATAATAAACGATAGTAGGAAAAGACGTTCTGAAGTTCAGAAACTGATAGCAGATTAGGAAAGATTTTTTCAGGATACCAGAATGATTTTCAATTATATTATTGGTAAATTATAACATTGTTTCAAATATTTTTCAAATAACCGTTTTCAATAGAATGGATAGTAAGCCAGAAGCAAAAGGTAATAACAGTGAATTGTAATGAATATTTACTTATCTTTTTCTTCCAATTCCTCACGTACTTCTTTGCACCAATTACATGTCTGTTTGTTAATATTTTTTTCTCTTGTCTACGTCGCAGGCATAATAAAAATAGCTGCAATTAAGGCCTCGACATTTATTTTATATCATAGGACTCTCATAATTGTGCCACCAACCACCCAGCAAAAATTAGAAGTTTATTCCAATAAATTCGTTGTCACCGATTGCAAACCATGACAAATTTGAACCTGCTTTCACTGTGTGTTGTAGATTTATTTGCAAGCATGTATTTATACTCCAAGCTGACAGGCGCCGATAGGCGAAGAAAGGAAAACAACGTTCTTTGTATGTATATTCTGAGATTGCATTCAGATGGATAACGTAAAGGAGGGAGATGTGAAAGTGGTATCGATGGATCTTACACGTAGGAAGGTGTTGATTTCCTGCACCGCATTATTGTGAATCATGGGGGGGGGGGCGATACTACGAACCAAAACTGAAACACCAATAACGTGAATAGTGTCAACCTGCGTCCTCACGACCGACAAAGTTCAAACAAGGATCAATAAACAATAAGGTCATTATGATAATGTCCTATGGCCACAAAGACATTATTCCCTTACACCAAGTACTACCAGGGGTTACTGTAAATGCTACGTACTATGTCTTGTACCTGAGTCATCATTTACGGCCAGCATTTCAACGCAAATGACCACATCTCCTGCAATTTGGACCAATACTGCTTCACGACAAAGGCAGATGTAATACTAACCATTCCGTATAGATTCTTTTACTGCGACGGAGTTGGAAGTTACTGAAGCTCCCTCTATATTCCTCGGATATTTGATCCTGTGATTTTTATTTGTTCCCAAACCCTTTGGGGATCCTATGGTACAATTTGTACCATACACGTTTATCATGCTACATTGCATTATAACTCTCCTATTTGAGCTTTTTCGTCCGTTTTTTTTTTTTTTTTTTTTTTTTGTTCTTCAAGAATCCAAAGGCATTGTAGAAGACCTTACGTATGGTTTCACACCTTCCTGCGTCGAGACATACGAGATGATGACGTCATAATTCTAAAATATATTTTTTTCATTTATTAAGCCTATGTTCAATATTTTTGGCGGGCTTATTTTTGCACGTAGAAGACTAAAATTTTGCACGAACATTCAGTGCACCGAGTACTATTTACCAGATTTTTTTTTCAGATTTGTGAGTTAAAACAGAGGGGGAATCAGAGAGGCTAAAAGTTGAAAAACGGGATATTTTTACCCCAAAAATCCCTTTCTTCGGGATTTTCCCGCTTTATATACATGATGGAGACACGTGAGTCATACCGTCTGAAAGGCAGTTTTATTCTGAAGAGAATGATGGGCGAAACATGACCCTATGGTAATTAGGGATGTCTCAGGGAATTTTTATCAAAATATACTTCTGTATAGGGGAATATGGGGCATTGTCGGTATATATATATATATATATTTGGTGGGCTTATTTTTGCACATAGAAGATTGAAATTGTGCACAAACATTCAGTCCACCGACTAGTATTTAACAGATTTTTTCAGATTTATGCGTTAAAACAGGGGGGTTCAGAGGGGCTAAAAGTTGAAAAAAGGGAAATTTCGACCATAAAATACTCTTTTTCGGGAATTTCCCACCTTAGGTACATGATGGAGACATGTGAATGGTACCGCCTGAAAGGCAGTTCTATTCTGAAGAGAATGATGGGCGAAACATGACCCTAGGGTAATTAGGGATGTCTCAGGAAATTTTTTCCCTGAGATCATAGTGTTTTGTGGTAATTTGGGGCATTGTGGCAATTCTTGATAAAATTTCTCCCGCCCTTAGTATTCAAGATAGAAACTTGGTCACACAGGGCCGTTCCAGAGGAACCCAAAGTGTGAAAAAATTTTCCCTCCGAAATTTTTCTTTTGATATCATTTTTCCCGCTCCTGGTGTATGGTATGAGCATGCAAGTGCTATCATTTAAAAGCCAGATCCATTCTGAAGAGAATGAGGTATGAACTATGATCCTAGGATAAATAGTGACTATGAAGTAGCTGCTTGACTGAAAGTCTAAAAAATACCCCAAAAACCCAGGATCCGGAACAACACAAATCGCGGACGTTTTCGTGATATTCCCAACATAATTTGCCTTAGGGCGCTCTTTCAAAACCATCTTATAAACGGGGACTTTCAAGAATATCTAATGTCTGCCAGATATCTAGAAACATGTTCACCAGGCCGGAAGGGACTACATCGAGAGGACGTAACCATGTTTATTTGAGATATACACTTTTCATTTTCATTTCTCGGATATGTTGCCACTTAATTCTAAGTAGTCCTCGTAGTATTTTACTTACTGTTTGTGCTCCCGACTGTGTGATATCAAATTTGTCTAGCATAAAAATAAAACAAAGCAAGGACTTAACTTTTGACCTAGAACACAATGTATTCTATCAAAGGGAGCCGACGTATTGACCACATAACATAGAAGAATACGTATATCTGTTTCGTTGGCTGTAATTATTTTTATCTTAAGGAGCCGAACACATTATATGAACATTAAATTAACCTTATAGGACATATTTAATTTCTAGTGCAAACCATTTAGAACATTTGATTGTCCAGTTAATCATTGTTAAGTGTAAGTAAAATTTATCGAAAACTATTACGTTATAATTCGTATCAGGTTATATTCTATGTAGGACACAACATCTACTGTCTGAAATGGCTATGTTTTCGTTTTTGGTGTGTCTAAGACAACTTCAACGCTTAACGAGAGAATATGAAGTATTAACCCATAGGAGATTCACAAATCATTGATTATAGAAAGAAATATATGCTATGTTTTAAGCGACAAACTATACATCCGAGAGAAATATGTGAAGTGGAGAGCTTTAGAATACAACTGGGAGTTATTTCCTCACAGCTTGGTTAATAAATATGGCATACATAAAATTTTAAATATTTTATATGTGAAATTTATAATTACCCATATAAGTTTGTCACGTTTCCGTAAGTTTCATATGTTTATTGCGTTACATACATAAAATCTAATAAATTGTGGTATATTTAAATTGAATTTTTGTTTTAACACAGTAGAAACGATATAAGTATCCATATACTTCACATAACTTTAACGAAGATATACTGTATTAAATAAACTCAGTTTCTGATATTCCACCGGATTTCATTTGTCTTATTTTAATTTACGTTCCAAATGTACTGACTCCTTTCGTCGTCAGAGTTCTATTAATTTGGGGAATTTTTGTTGAATTATTGTTGTATAATTGTAATTATTACAATTTTATAATTTTAAATTTTAAAGTTAAACAATTAACTATCATTAGAATTTACGATTTTATTTAAATTTAAAATATAACCTTGTTCTTAATTATTATTTTTGTCCTCTTCTCTGATTATTACTATTATTATAATAAAACGAACCTAATATCAGTTCATTTGTAACCTTCTTTTCTGTTCAGTGTGATGTCATACAATGTTATTTCCATTGCTTCTCTTAATAATTGTATATGTATCCATGAGTGGATCTGCATATGACTGATGTATTTTCTAACAAAATTTTATGTTATTCTTCTAGTGCATATTGCACCCATTCTGACTTCTGATTGATTTAACCATGTATTTCTTGTATGCTCCTGACACCTGCAATGTAACAAAAAGCAGAATTCAGACAGGACTTCGGATGAAAGGCAAAAAATAGCATTCATATCTTTCATTCCCAATACGGGTAACAAAATAAATTGTTTATTGGATTAGTATTAGTATTATTCGATTAGTAACAATTATTTACGCGCCACATTTAAAGAACAAATACTACGTTCCGTGAAAAGCCAAGGAAAAGTTAGACACTCCAGGTAGTAATTCAATCCTATGTAGAAAAATAAATGTGGACTTACATTGGACAAACAGGACTGACAATAAAACCCAGGTGAGGGACATACAAGATATATACGATAAAATCAACCAGAGATGTCAGCATTAGTGCAACATGCACTAGAGGAAAAGCATAAAATTTTGTTTGAAAAATCAGAAGTATTTACAGATCCATTCATGGATATAAAAGTTTATTTAAGAAAGTAATGGAAATAAAATTACGTGATAGAACATGAAACAGAGAGGAAGTTAGAAATTATGTGATACTTGGAATAACGAAACTGACATAATAATAACTAATAAAACATACTAATAACTAATAAAACATACTAATAACTAATAAAACATAATTTGAAAAGTTCCTGAAAAAGTATGTATATTAACATGTGATGAAGATTTTTTCTATGTTGAAGGGTGTATTACAGTTGTAGTTTTAAGAAAATAAATTTGAATTAAACCGTAAGTTGTAACAATGTTTGATTATTTAATTTTGAAACATAAAATTATAAAATTGAAACAATTGAAATTACACCACAATAGTTGCACAATAATTCTTGTAATTAGTAAAACTCTGACGGTGAACGCAATCATTATGTTTGGAACTTAAATAACATAAATAAGATACGGGTGGAATGCAAAAAATCACACATAAGTATTTATTTATAAATAATACATAAGCATATATTTATAAACAAAATAAAATCATAATCATCGTTTATACTGAAGGCGATTATATGTTTTTTATTTAAAAATAAACTGATGTTTCTCATACTTTGAGGAAATTAAAATTAAATCGAAATGTGTACGTTCTGATTGCATGAGATTGAGCAGGAACGTACCACAGATTTTCACTTAGCTTCAAGGTCAGTCAAACATTACAAGTATCTGGATGTCATTATTTGATTTAATAGATACATCTGATATCGAACTCAGATTCAGGTTTCACTCTCGCGATTTCATCACTTTTTCCCCCATCGCATTAGAGAAGTCGTAACTTACAGTGTTGCAATGTATATTTAAGTGTTGCCACATTTAAACACAAATGTCTCCGTTATACGGCGATACTTTTATCCCGTTTTGCTGCTAAAAGTTAGTCTCTTTTTAAGTTTATGGTAAATGGCAGGGATTAAACTAAAGTTATGATTTTTTTAATATTGTAGATTTTGTACAATACCAAAGGTTGTTTTAATATTTTTAGATCTTTCTTTACTGTTTTCTTTCACCGATAATTATTATAATAAGGTTTTATTTGTTTTCATTTGTCTTGGTATAGAATATTGATATTTAGTGGTACTCGTAGATTATGCAGTAGTAACTTTAATCCCATTAACATTTAACATTTCCATATATACTCCGTTTTCAGTCTATTATAAACTTCGTCTTGTATAATCTTATTATAGTCTATATTTTTCGATTACCATTCTGTATTTTCTTCTATTGATCAGAATTGCACAACATCACCATATATTTAATTTTTATTCTACTATGATCGAAAATTTGAATGATCATTTTGTAAAATACACATACTTGGTATATTTTTCCATAGCATATCCAATAAACTTTATAATTAATTAATTAACTTAGTTAATCAAATTTTAACTAATTAATTAGTAATAATTTAATTAATTAATTAATTAGTTAATTGGTATCTAATTTACAAGTATCTAATCTAATCTATTAATTTTTCTCTAATTTAGAATCTTAATTTACAAGATATGCGATATAAATCACAGAACAAGTCACAAGACAAAAGTAAAATTGGAAATATTCAAGTATTTACTTAGGTATACATATAGGTTAGTTAACTGGAATGTTTGAAGTGTTATAATGATCAGTATAGTATATATTAATTTTTATTATATTTTAATTTTTTTAGATTTTTGAGATACATTAACAAACTCGTCCGTTAAATAGCTATGAATATATTAGAAAGGCAAATCAGTTTAAGTAGAAAAAAACTAACATCTAGTGATGATATTGTAAAGTACCGAAAATCCTAACATGTATCTTGTAAATTTATTTTGTTCATTGTAAAACAAAGAAGCGATATTCAAACTATTTGTTTAGTAAAATAAAAACAGATAACGTAGGCACCACACCACAGTTGTAGGAAGTTTTCCGATACGGAAATAACAAAGTAAGGCATTTCATAAGGAGACCGAGCTAAGCTCTACGCTACAACCAAGAAGCGTCGGAATCCCGGAAAAGAGTTGTGCTGGTTGAGTACGGAGAGTGGATTCGAGAAGTTAGAATTAAGATCGCATAGTAAAACGACATCGATTGGAGATCATCAAACCTGAACTACCTGTGAGTATTGCATCTATATACGATGTTGGATAGTCATAATGGTTAAGTTTCTGTACCATTACGATTTAGTAGATTCGTATACTTAAAACCATTTCGAGTCCTGATAGCTTGTGGTGTAATGTCGAAAATATCCAAATGAAATTGATCATTTCATTTCTTATCCTAAGAAATTAGTAAAATTCATCCTTGAATTGTCTTAATACACTGTGCTGCAAATAGCTACACTCTGCCCAAGCACAAAAAGTTTCTACGATACTAAGGTACTTCATTTTGAAATTTGTAGCACACGGTATGGTGGAAGTGCCGGGTAGCATACGTTAGTATTGTTGGATCAAAAAGATCCAATATATATCAGGCATAAATTTTCTTGTAGCCTTAAATCTCGAGAAAACTTTAGCGTAACCAAACCCAAACTAATATTTAAATGAGTGTGATGAGTTTATTGCGCAAAAAATACGAAAATTCGATTTAGGGGCCTTTCAAAAATTTTGTGGCCCCAGATTCAAAAAATCCAATGTATTTCATTTAGTCATACATTTTCTTGTAGGCCTTATATCTGGAGAACTACATATAGTGTAGGCAAACTCAAACTATCAATTAACTCAGTATGATGTTCTTATTCCATAAAAAATAAGAAAACTTGATTTAGGGGACGCTAAAAAATTGTGGCCCTAATCAAAAAAAAAAGGCCAAGTTCGTTTGATTTATTTTTTTAGATCATTCTTAAAATTCTTGGCCAAAATCGCAATCTTTTGATCCATTGTTTGGATCATTCCTATAATTCTTGTTATTTGGAACTAAACAAGCATGACCTATCTTTGAATATGCTATACTACTGAATAAATAAATAAATAAATCGCATAAAATGAACACCGTAGGCAGTAGCAAGAATGCGAATTTAAGATGCGACTTCTCAATTATAAAACAATAATGCTAAGAATTCAATGATATCAAATCGTAGAACGAATATGGAAAAACGTGAACGCAATTAAAGGAAAAGAGTATAACTGAAAACTTGAGCTGTTTACTACTCTAAAGAGAGTAATTGATTGATTGATTTTGAGGTTATCGTCCCTTTCAGCAACGAGGCTATATGACATGTGGACCTACAGCTTAACGTGGGATCCGAAACCCATGAGCTTTCGCCGCGAATCGAACCCGTGTCTACCACACCAAAGGCACGTATGCTAACGCTTAGACACGAGGAAGCTCTAAACAGAATTATTAACGGACACACTCCTTTGAACTGAAATTTGAACTCATATCATTTAACTATGTTATAAAGAATTTAGGTTGGTTCGTTGATTTGAAGTTTAACACTTCTTTCCTGAAAACGAGGCTATATAAGATGTAGAAGTTCTACCTAGGAGCAAAAAGAATTTTGGAGAGGGAGACAAGGCATCATTGGCCTTAAATTCTCCATGTAAAATAAGACTAAATAAAATAAATAAATAAAAACAAGGAAGCTCCTAAGGGATTGTAAAGAGACGAGAAGAGGATTTGTAAAGAGCAATAGTTTTTCCCGTAGCAGTGGCTCATTGGTAGAGCGTTCACCCCTGGGGCATGGGGTCTTTGGTTCGATCCCAGCTCGCACCAAATGAGCTTTGTGGTAGACAAACACCGTATGCATGGGTTTCTTCGGTGTTTTTGTGTTTCCTCTCATTTTCTTCATTCCATCATTTCATTCATTTCTCATCGCCTTCTCCTTTAGCTTAAGCTGCATAACTGTGGGACGTAAAACATAAAGGTTTCATTTCATTTCAGTTTTGCTTTACCCGTTTCACTCCTAAATGCAATGGTAGTTGGTTCTGATGGTAATCCTATGTGCAAAAATAATCTGTCAACTGTTTAGCTGGTCCATTACCAGAATAGTGCTTTAAGTCTCAATGTTCTGTGTGGTCCCTGCCCTCAGATTGAAAAATTTACAAAGCGAAGGGTTAAAAAATCGATTTTATTCGATTTTATGCATCGATTTTAATCGATTTTATTGATTAAAAAATTCGATTTTATGCATCAGCGAAGAAAAATTTGGATAGAACAAAATGAAGCAAGCGGGTACAGCTACTTGTTTCGCACTAATGAAGAACGATTATGGCCATCATCATGGGTATTCTCCCATTAATAGCAGGTCACTTGCCACAGATGAGAAGCTTCCACGTTTCACAGCCTTCAGGTATTCTGTTTGTCTTAACGTATGATTTTTCTGTTTTGGTACCATCCATCATTGTCCCCTCTCTCTTACCTGCTACTATACTTTCTTCCACATCCGTTACGACACAGTCTCATACTAAAAGTGTAACGTCTATAAAAGTAGGAAAAATATAAGCGTTTTGTAATAAGGATGAACTCAATAAAACATTCTTCTATCAATTATTGTTATGAGTGATCTTATTATTGTTATCGATACAATTTCTATAATATTATTACTCAGTGCATATTTTAAAACATTTTCACTAGGCGATATTAGAACTTAAGAAAAACTTGCATCATGATATGAGGTATCAAATTAAATGTCTTTGTAAGGTCTTGTTACACGCCAATATTTTGTGACATACATTCAAGTCACATCACCACTAGAAGGAACATGTGAGCAGTGAATGTCACACTTCTGCCGTGTCGCGACAAAACGCTGTAACTTTGGCGGAGCAGTTTTGAGAAAAAGAGCCGTAAAGTTTTCATGCGAAAATGTGATTTGTATCGTGTAGAACCAGTGTGTCTTGACTTTGGAAACACGTGGTTACATGTAATGTTACGTAAATGCATGTTGTGTGAATAAATTTGGTGAAAATTGATTGGTTTACCATTATTGCCTAGTTGCATCGTTTTGCCGCTATAGCGCTGAGCTTGTATCTTGACTTACATCAGTCTGTGGCTACAGCATCTACTATGTATCTGTAGTTACATCATTTTGTGGCTACAGCGTACACGATTTAGCAGCATTATTTGAAATTGAATTCCCTTTAATAGCAAATAGTAACTATTTAGTAAATGAAATAACTGAAATACCCAGGCGTTAGGAGTACGTAATTGTAATTTAGGCATAGGGACATGTTAAGAACCCCACTTTTCCAGGCCGGGAAAGTCGTTCGGTATTGAGGCAATTCCCATGTTAAATAATAGCGATAGGGATGCGCACGAGACAAGACTTATGGCTGTCCCGACTCGAAAATGTGCTGCAAAAGTGACGTCTCGACTCGAAAAAAATATATTTTTCTATTGGAAGAGCCGTGTCTCGTCTCAAATTTTGTCAGAAAAATCCTGTCTCGACTCGTCTCGTGCGCATCCCTAAATAGCGAGCTCACGCAGATTCTTTGTTTTGTCTATTGTAATAGGCCTAACCGAATTTGCCTATGATATATACAACATATTTTGTGTTCAATTGGTTGGTCATGTTCCATCCACCAAGTATAACAAAGGTGACTTTCTATACACAAATTAAGGTACCCATTAATATCACATATGTTTTCCTTCGTACTTATTGGCAGCTCATGGCATACACAAAGTTCACTGTTAAATGGTAATTAAATGTTTATTGCAAAACTGTGGGAAAACTGATAACAACCAAAGAAAGCCCATAAATAGACACACAAAATAAAAATTGTTGAAGGATTGAGTACGGTATATTTGCTAGTACGTAATTTGAACGACCGTGCAATTTAATTTTGTACCCCTTTCTAATATTTCGGCCGGTATGAACATATTTTCGTTACATTCCTTTAACATTATTAAAGAAAACATTTAAGGTTCTTCGCAACATCGAAATTAAACTGCCGCTAATTTCACATTTTTTTTGGTAATGTCTTCAAAACAAATAGCAGTACAGGAAAATGGATCCGCAGTTTACTAGACAATATATAGACAATAGACTATGCAAAATAACATTGTCTAGCAAACTGCGGATGCATTTTTGTACTGTTATTTGTTTTGAAGATATTACAAAAAACTCTGAAATTAGCGGCAGTTAAATTTCGATGTAGTGAAGAGCCTTAAGGAGAATATAAAACGAAACAGAAGCTGTTATTTGAAAAATGTACTTATCGATCACATACTATTCCTTCACATAACAGCGAAGAAGAAATCAAGGGAAAAAGACACACAAGAGACCAAATTATCTGTCACAAATTAGTCTGTACTTGGAAGAACTTATTTACCAGAACTTACACACTAGACAGTTCTTTGATGTATCAACGTCAAATGTCACTTCAAAAATCGACCCCAACGACCCTGTTGAGATCGAGAACTCCGCTCGTGACAGGAAGCTTCTGAAAATACCCTCGTCTGGTTTGAGGCATACTCTGGCAGAGCTTGAGGAGATGCTCCTTCTTCTCCGCACTGATACCTCCTGGGGATTCCTGCCTCGGCAGTGCTGACAGCAGATCTGGGCTCTGTTTCTCCAACTCCTTAGCAAGGACTCTTTCCGTGACTTGCTTAAGAATTGAAATCTCACGAAAATCTTCTGCATCGTAGTCCTTTCTCACGTAGATTGCCAAACTACCTCCCCGAAATCGTTGGAATCGTTGACGACTCGTAACAGCGCTCCGAAGAGGATTCGGTTCTTATTTTGGGCGCTGCAGTTGTCTGCAAACAGGTAGATGATTTCCAAATCCCTGGCATGACCTTGGATGAAAGCCACGTAGGAAGAAGCAATGTTGGTTGCCCTTCGCCCGCCTTCAGCTTCGTGCCACAGCACGCAAACTGCCTCCGCGCCTTGGCCAACCTGAGCAAACGTCTCATTGAACAGTCCAGGTTTTCGCAAGAAGAAGATGTCTTTGGTAGACAGTTTTGGCATCAAGAGCACTTTCTGCATATCGACAGTGTAAACTGAAGCACGAGTTTCTTCATTGCTTAAAGTCATGCATGTGCCCCCGGGCCAGATCACGGTTCTTCAGGTGGGTGATCTGTTCACAGGCTTCGCAGGAGTGCTCCTGCTGTGTCTCGTCGTTGTCGTTGTGAACGACCAAACGATGCTCGTCGCAACTGGAACTGGCATCCTGGGTGGTCTTGAAGTGGAGATGTGGAGATCTTTCATCACCTCGTGGAAAACTGGCCAGCTGCATTTCCTTCTTCCTTTTTCCTTGCAATCTTCGAGGTACTTTTAGTACACTTTCGACGCAGTGTAGCAGCAGGGGAGATATCTCCTGTTTGGGGCATGCTCTAAATTGTAATGTAACACCAGCGGGTTCATCACCTCGAGGAAATCTCTGATCTGCTGCTTATACCCATCAGGCAGTGCATGGGCAGGTTTGTGCTTCCCACGCCTGTCTGGTTCAGCCTTCACAAGTGACGTAGACGCTGAAGCTCCATCGTCCGCCTCAGCAGTTACAGGTTTGCAAGTTGTCACCACGGCTTGATCGTTTGTGTAACCGAGGGTGTTGAGAAAGAACTGCTTGCATACAATGTGGTTGTCCATTCTGTATATCAGCGTATTCCCTGCGCGATTTTGGAAACATCGTCTTGCTTGCAGTTTTCTGTCTGGTCACACTCCTTGCCAGGTAATCTCGTCTTCTTTGGATATCCATACCCCAGTAATCCTCATGGATCTGTACACGGGTTGCCTACAGGATTTTCTCACTGCACCCCTTCTTGCATTTACAGGCAGGTTGGATTGAGTGTTTCTTTCTGTCTCTTGCAATACTCTCCTCGACACTTCTCAGGTCTTTCTTTTTCTTCTTTCGAGGCGGAATGTTATTTTCTCGATCTTGCCCTCGTGATCTTCCCCTTCATCTGCCACTGAATTCTCTTCCTGATCTTGCAGTCGCCTCGCTCTCGTAGCTTCCAAACGATTCTATCTGTGTTGGTTTTTCACTGCGTTCTTCTTTTCTCCGGTTCGGTTCTTTTCTGCATCCTCCACGTTCATGTTGGCGTGACAATGATCCAAATCCGGAATGATCCAATGATCCAAATGAATAAATATCATTAATCACAGCGACTCATTTACGTAGCACACAAACTAATCAGATTTACGCTACCCTACTTTATTTGTACTTTCATTTGTAACACCCATCTCCAGTATCAATTTCAAGATATTCTAAATATGATCGCGTCTGCATCATAATCCGTGTCTCGTCATCCTTCCACGCCTTCTGGAACATGGCAGAAACTCCCATGTTCTGGCTGGTTTTGATTGTTGATTCCCACCGTCCAGCCCAAAGATCCACATAGAGTGGATTTGGTTTGTTCTGGAATATAATCAATTGTTCTGCATATAGGTTATAAAGTCATAACATTTGTAAACTTTTCAATCTGAGTCATACCTCTTTCTTCAATCCCACTGAGTATATTCCCGCTGCAGCAACTCTCAGTCTGAGGCATATTTAAGCTATATATATAATTGCACGACATGGTTAGGGACTTAGGGATCTATCTCGATTTATACCGTATGCGTTGCTCAGCGGCTAGTCTGGGGATTGGAAGCACTATCAACCCTTGTCTATAATAATTGGCCATGCATGTAAGGACAAGAACTGACAGTCTACAACTAGTGAGTTAGTCTAATCCCGCTTGTAAACGTTAATCATTTCAACTCAGGCACGTGTCCCAAGGGATGTATGTGCATGAAAAATGCATTAAATATGTATAATTACGCCTGAAGCTATACTATTTTTCCACAAAACTCTGAATTTTCAGGGGGTTCGGGCCAACTGGACTCCCCCCTTAAATACGTGCCTGTTTCAACTTCAAATCTCTGACCAACTCTCACACTACTTAACATAATTCATGCATTTGAGCTGCAATGGTATTGCTATCTTATTCTTACCTTGGCTAGAATTATGATGCAGCCGCGCCAGTTCAACTATATATGTCTCTCTTGAAGTCATCTTCTTCGAATCAATGACACTCCCTGCGTCGTCTTAACAAAACAACCGGCGTCAGGTCGACTCAGCGGCGCTTTCTCCCACTAAACAATTGCCTCCTACTAGCAAACAATTACCAGCGGTACGGCTTACGCCCAAACCTATTTGGCCGGTTTGTTCCCATGATTCGGGGTGCTGGTCCCGCCAATTTGATTCAGATTCAACCATTGATTGGTTTATACAACAGTGACGTCACTCTCAGACACGCGTAAAAACATAACATCCGAAAATCCTACATTCATGTTTCAACAGAACAATGCAATTCGCGTTACATCGTTTTGTCGTTAGAAAATGCACATTTACTACTTACAATGACATTGACAGAACAATGTAATTTCAGTTACGCAGCCGTTCAGTAGCGACAAAACAATGTAACTCGATTTGCGTCGTTTTGTCGCTACAGACAGGTTAATTTCCTACTTACAGCATAATTCTCTTTCCTATATTTTCAAAAGTATTTGACTCAGGTCAATGCTGGGCCTGGTGAACATAAATATCGATGGCGGGAAATTCAAAAATGCTTATAGCGACAAAACAATGTAACTCAAGTTACAGCGTTTTGTTGTGACACGGCAGACTTAGTACCACACTTTCTGTAATATATTTTATAAAGTATAAGTGACAAATGTCCTTAGTGTATCGTTTAACCTTTAATGGTTAATGGCTTAATCATTTAATGTTTACTGTCGTATTAAAACTTTAGTACTTCTAAGTTCCATATTTTTATCTATGAAATTGACTAGTTTTTGTATGAAATCCTATGGTAATGAAATTCGGAATATTTAAAATGAAATAATGAAACACTAGCATAGTAGAAACAGAAACTATAGTAACTTAAAAATGATCAAGTGCAGATATCAGAGCAACTTTACTTAGTAATTACAAAATGAGGTTATGGTGACTAAAATTGGATATTGACGACTCATTTATTTTTCTGTATGCAAGTTGATGCTTTTTGTTATTCTACACCATTTTATTAACACCTTCCGCACTAAAAGTGAGTTGGTGATCATCAGGGCCCGGATCTTGTTGACCTAAAAAATTTTCAAATGTGACCTATAAAATGACACTAAAATTTCTGTAAAATGACCCTAAAAATCACAAAAATTGACCTTAAAACTTACGTTTTCTCAAACTTTTATTTCATTAAACATTGACTTTTTAATATCCATTGGATTTTTAATTAACATTTCTCACTCATATTCAAAAAGTTTTGTTTCAGTTAGTTGCAGTCGATTGATCACTTATGTCCATTGATCAGTCCATTGTACGGCATTGTAAGTATTGAAAGCGTCAGTTCACTCCCGAGTTGAAACTAGGAAACACTCTTAAACAACAAAATTTAGCAAGTTTAGACTACATGAAAATAATAGATAAAAACACGTTTAAAGCCCTTGTACGCCTTCTAATGCATTTCTAGTTATTCACGTGATCACATTCTTTGTGGTCAATAACCCAAAACTATCTGTTTGGCCACCTACCAACACTCACCTTTCGTTAACCAGCTACAGTTTAGTTTTCATTAGCTTGTTAAGAATGCAGTTTTTCCACTCCAATAGTCAGGAAGTAAGAAAAGAGATTATTCAACTTTGTCTTTTCCACATCCGTAAACCGTGTTCATTTAAGGATTTCCTTATGTAGAAAAAAGAATAAAAAGACCATAAGTGACCTAAAAGTTACCTTAAAATATTAAAAAATGACCTGAAATTTCAAAACAGCAAAAAGAGACCAAAAGTTGATCCTAAAAAAAAAACTATATTTTTAGAACCTAGAGTTGATGCATAACGCTTTTACTTGAACTTGCCTTCTCCTATGCGTAACAGAACAAAGTTGACTTGTCAACAAGATCCGGGCCCTGGTGATCATACACTTGACGGGCAAGACATATTATACGTCACTACTCTGCGCTCAGGTGTGATAATAATCAACAGAACAGAGGTTATAGAGAAAGAACATTAAAATCCCCCTTCGATATCATTTTACTATAATCGCAGAGGCTGAGTAATGTTATCTGAACACCATATTTTCAAATTACAACCATAGATTCAATTAGTGATGAAGTCATAAATTTATCGAGACTGAATCGAGTCAACTAATTAGAGTTAGGTCATTGAGTACTATACTTGGCGACATTTAAAGAACACACAGTACCTTAAAGCATTAATATCACTATAGAATCAAAGCAACATATCAATCTAACAGTTACGTAACAGATAGCAACATCAGAACTCACGTAACATCAGAATTCACGATAATGCTTTTACGAATCATTAAAAGCAAAATGTTTGAACTTTTTGATTGAAAAATCACAATCAAAATCTTAATATTTAGCTTTAGAACTAAAATATGATTCAGATAAAGTAGCATACTACACCAGACAATCGTAACTTTCGCACTAGATGCGGCTATCGTTTGAGAAAACATTATTGATATATTCTTGGTCCTTACATTACTCTAGATTTAAAAGTTTTTGTCTTTAGTTTGTAAAAAACTTTTCCAAAGTAGGCCTATGATCATAAAATGCTCATAAAATGATCATAAAATGCTCCAATACCATTAAAAGCAATATGCGTTTATGAATTTAAAGCTTCCCTTGAGTAACTCGACTCCTTCCTTGTTTTCAATATTGTATGAACTGATAGTGCTCTCTCAGACCCAGCGCGATGTGGAGTCAAACAAATATAAGACTGCACCAATTTTGAAAATACAGGGCATGGTCTGGATACCTTTAAATAGTGATATAATTTTGCCGTGAAATTACTCAAGTTCAAAGGAACAGGAAGTTTTTTTATCGGCAAATAAACTTACACTATCGTGTGTCAAAGAAGAAACTGCACTTTTTCCAAATAAATTTTCAACTTGTACTCGTGCTGCTTGAACTACTTCATTCATGTTTCTTACCTCAATGAGTGCATTTATTGAATTCAGGATGCATTGTTGCTCATCATGAAATCTTTCGTAAATAAATTATTTTCAACTCATTACCACTTCTGTCCTTATTGTGGACCAGCACTCGGGAAGAACTTCCAAGTCAGAATGAGATGGGTCATTTTCTTCATCACTTGTAGCATTATCATTCTTGAACAATCCTTCTTCTAGTTTATGTCCTTGTTGCAATAAAGTCAGTGGTCGAAGTGAGGTGATATGCGGTGGTATGCAATACTGCTTTTGATTTTTAAGTGATGAAGGCATACCGTCTCTGATTTTTCAGTGATCAAGACACACTGTCACTGGAGAGTAGATGCTAAATACCTTTAATAAATCCATTTTTATACAAAGTAATTAACGAATAGCTTTTTATGTAAAAAGTTTTTATTTCTTATGTAGAAATAATTTCTAAGTTGACAACACTGACATTTTTGTTATCTTTTTCCTACCTTTTGTTTTTAAAATGAGGTGTCTTCAAAGGAGTATGTCTAGTTTATATTTTGATGTGACATATTGAGTTGTTTCTTTCTTATACTGTATATGTGTGTGTCTTCTTGCCTGAATGTATATAAATGTCGTATTTTGAGTATGGGTGGATTTAGGCCTTGTCTGCTGAGAGGGGAGATCTTTCGGGGAATTGGAATATCCCTCAGTCGAGTGGAGGTCCGGAAGTTTCCCGCAGGAAACTGTTAATTTAAAAACTCGGCTTGAGCATTTTCGTGTGTATAATTCTCTATATTACAATATAAGGGGATATGTTTTTCAGAAGGTTATTGGTGGGAAATCAAAGTCTCTCCATGCCTCTCCCTCCCCCGTAACTACAGAGACGCTTTCCAATGGCCTTCACTTATTGTGTAAATAGAAATGCAATATTTTAGGTAACATACCCTCACCATATTTCAACATTTAGATAGCGGGTATGTCGACTTAAAATCGTAATAAAACATACCGTCTCTGCTTTTTTTCCACTTCGAACACTGATTAAAGTAATACACTGTATGACAGTTTCTGTGGCAAGCTCTATGCCTATCACGGTTATAATTGATTTTTGACATTCTTTCTGAAGCGGTTCAAGGTATCTCAATAATTCCGTCATGAGACAAGTGAGATGTTGTTCATCCCCATCTTTCCAAAGACGCAGGGCTCCTGGTACCTTTTTCTACTTTCGTTGCTTTTGTATTTTCAGTAGTTCATGTCCATTGCTTTTGCATACATGCTAAGTTGTTCCAAATAGCTTGACTCAATTTTATCAAGTGTTCGACAAAACATACATCGAAATAAGCAGGCAAGCATACAATTGAAACATTTGTTTCCTTGCCAATTTTGTTTAACTCTTCGAGAAAAAGAGCAGATCTTCGATAATAAGTAGTAACTAACTTCACATTACTCTTCCAAATTTTTATTTCTGAAATTGTTGATTCCACATCAGTTAGAACCAAATCCGTTCGGCGGGCAATGCACCATACACCGTCAAGGTGAGAGTTACTGTGCGTCGAAAAGAACGCATTTTTTTTATTTATTTACGTATGATTGAAATGAATAAGCAAAATAGTGTTCATGGTCTTGGATTTTAACTCTGTTTCCAGATAAATCAGTGCAAATTTTCAATACATATATTCCTGTTGCGCCTTTTCCCATGCCTCCCGAAAGCCCGATTTTTTCTAAATTTAGTCCACTTTTATGGATAATTATACATACACTTCTGCCAAAAAAAAAAAAGGAAAAAAGAAAAAGAAAGAAAAGAAAGAAAGAAAAAGTAACTGAAATGTTTTTCAAAATGACGCCAATTTGCCCGCACTATAGCCGTTCACTAAGCGAAACTAGGCGACATGGCTGTTCACTAGATGACACTAGCTCGGCACTAGGCGACACTTTTGTCGCCAAGTTATAACGACAAGTTTTACGAACTCTTACTACTAGTAATGTTTGTGACTAATATTTTCAGTACGATATCTTATTATTACTCATATAGGTTTTGTTCTCAGCATGTTTTTCTGCATACCCTTTTTTATTGTTTTTAAATTTGTTGTGCATTATTTTTCGGGAGTCATTGCATGTTCATATAATATTTACTATTCTTGACTATGCTAATTATGCTAATTTTATTTGAATTATTTCCACCATTGTAATCTATCTTTGTTAGTGATACTTTCTGCATTGCTTTGGGGACACTTCTGTTCATTGTCTATTTGTGACCAATATACCTCTCCAATTATTATTTTGGGTAAAAGGAAAATCCGATATCAATTTCACCTTTAATACCTCGGACCGCTTCAAACGTTTAAAAATAAAATTTTACGGGACTTCGAACTTCCGTATATTTTAATTTTTGCTATTTAAACGGTAAACTATGGCAAAACGACATTAATGATCTAATAATTCAATAACAATTAAATTTTATTGCAGCTATACACGGGGATGCGACTAGCTCATTCACGGCTGAGCACATCATGTGCTTATTTACACGAAGTAATTGAGTTCTTTTTGGCAGTGTAATAGAACTTGGCTATGGCATTAACCTTCACCAGTTGTGGCATATATAGAATTTCAATATTTAATCTTTAACCGTTTTCGAGATAAAGGCTCGTGAAAACATTAAAAAGGATTAAATTTTAGCTTTCACTATCTCCATTATCAAAATCTATAGGGCACTTCCTGTAAGCATGAAAACTAAGGATTTGGCAGAATTGTCGAATTTGTGATACAAGGAAAAGGGAAAGATATCAGAGAACTCAAGATTTCCTGTTCCAAGCGGAAAAATTACAGGGTAATGGACCAATTCCATATTGTTAGGTCACTTATGATTCAAAAACTATATAGGTTACTTGTTGTATATAGGTTAAAACTCGAAATTTTGCACAAAATAGGATTTTTGATAAAAAATAAAGGAAAAATATACGCGAAACTCCAAGATGGATTCTCCTCCATCTTCCTGTTCCTCTCCATCTGTTCCTCTCCAAGATGGATTAGGAAGCAAGGGCCAACTCACAGTACGTAACTTGTGAAAGTTGTTGAAACTTACATTGTCCTTCCTCTAAACATGAAGACTTTCCAATCTAAGTCACACGTTAATACTAAGTCAAGCACATAGAATATCATATTTCCTGTAAACAAAGAAATTTGAAATTCCAGAGAAATACATGTATTTCCATAAGTAAAGATGATATAAGTGTAGGTATTTGGAATCGGTGTTACCACATAGTATCATTTCCAAACCACTGTGGCCATCTCGGTGTCCTGATCTTACTCATGTAGACTTTGTCCTTATGAGGATATCTCAAATCAGTAGCTTACACAATGTTGACAACTACTTTGGAAGAACTTCTGCCACACATTTAACGAAATATGGACAATATTTCACATGTAACGTCCAGAGTACGATCTGATCAAGAATGCCCAACTTACCTACAAAAACGGTCAAATTATTCAAATGCCGAATCGATCAGAACTCCCAATCACCAAAATGGTCAAAATGTCCAACCGAGAAATCGCTCACAAAATCAGTCGGAGCACCCAAAGAAACGGTTAGAACGGCCAACAGAAGAAATATCTAAGTTGCAGATCGCCCAACGACCACATCACCCACAAAAACGGCCAGAACACTCAAACATACAGGCAGAACGAATGAGAACGGGTAAGCGTTCTAACACAAAACAGATATAGAGATTGATTCAGTTATATTGAGCCAAAGTCAATGTGCAACTAAACCGCGCGTGCGCAACTCATTTTCGTGAGATTCCCATGAGCTAAGCAACAGTATCTCGTTAGTCACGTGGTAGAGGAATGTGGTCGAGTGTAGTCTGATGCCGGTTAAACTTAACAGATTCTTGGAGGGGTTCGTTGCGACCCTTTCCGACGCTAAGTTCATGGCGTCGGGCAATGTAGAAACATGTAAAGTGCGTACATTTTGTGTAGGTCGTGTCAGTATGAATTGTGTTATACGGAAATTGCGGCACAGAGTTCTGGGCCTACCACACAAACGCGAAGAGCTAGAAGCAGGCCTCCCGTAAAGATGACTCTACCGCTATTGCGTATTGTTCGGCGTATGGCAACCTCTGAAAATCCCCACCCACAATGTGCGATAGCGAGCTAATGCATCATATCGCAGGCGTCAATCGATCGTGCCATTCACAGAGATTTTCTCCTCACGGTCCTTTGGAAGAGAAGTGGTCACGCCCTGAAATCGTGTAATGTGACTGAGCGAAAAATGAACTGTAGGAGGATACTCGAATGCCATCGGTGGAAGTTTGTTGTCACCTTTGATAAAGTGTGGCCCTTGTGGGTTTACCTCACAGACTGTACAGTTCGTGCCATTTCATATAGGGAGAATTTTCCAAAAGGGGTCGTGATTGTAGCCAATTCTCTTTTCTGACATTCCACGATTCCAAATGCAAGCCCAATAGACTATTGTGCTTTCGGATTCCTCAAACGACGGCTGTCCTATCGTTGAGTCCGCGCAGTCTGCGGCCTACGAAAAGCTTGTAAAGAGAGGTGGGAAGAAATACCCATGGTTAGCTGCAACGCAGTCTGCTACTATGGTACTTCGATGCCGGACAATAGTTAGTAGATCGAACAGCTACAAATCAAACACACCCAGTGAGAGATGGAGGTGGAAGCATGGCATTTACTGGGTAAGAAGCATAATCAACTTAGACTGAATATAACTGAATCAACCTCTGTAGTATAAACTGCATTGTGGAAAAGTTATTTACTAGATGAACATTGTAATTAAAAGATGGTACTAAAAGTATGGATTCAATTGCTATTTAATCAACCTTCACAGACAAGCTGCCGAAAAGAATCTCAAATTACTTCGTATTTGAATGAATTTGTCTAATGAAGATGCGTTAGGGAGGTTGATTTGGCTTAATGGTACAGCGTTCATCTCTACTGTGTGAGTCCCTTGTTTGATCCTAGCTCGTAACCAGTAGGCGTTATAGTGGACAAACATCGTGTGTGTGGATTTTCTTGGGGTCGTCCTTTTCTTCCCACTTTCTTCATTCCGTATATGTGATCGTTGTACGTTTTGACTGTTTCAACTTTTGAGTCTTTCACCGCTTTTCTGGCCGATTTCCGTTTTATTTTGTATTGTGCCCATTGGGTGATATGCCATCTCGATATTTCTTTTGTTGGTCATTTTGACATTATTTTGTAGATATCCTGACCGATTTTATGGTTGATTTGTTCGTTGATGTTTAGACTGTTTTGTCAGTTGAGTGTGCCGAGTGATTTGGCAGTTAGGCCTTTTGATCGTTATTGAGGGCGACTTGTCCGATTTGTAAGTCGAAATTTCTGACCTCAACTTACCAAAGCTTGTTCAAGTACATGTTTGAAAGGATGCATATGTGTGAAACAGTAAATGGTGACAATTTCCCACATTTTAAGTAGTGCATTCATTAGTTGCGTCGTTGTATGTAGTACATATGTACTTTGTGTATAAAATATACTTTTGACTCTTATTGATGTCTACAGGTTCGTAAATAGAATACACAAATATACAGGAGATACGTTTCCAATTGTACTGAATTAAAGATAATTTCTTCGGTCTGAAAATTCCCTCATAGCGTAACAGAGGACACATAAAGGATATTCATTCTTCACATTCTTCATTCTCTAATAATGGTAGTTAAAAAATGTAACGCTTCAGTATTGTCGTAAGTTAAGAAAGTGAACATTAGTTGAAAGATATGGAACTGACATGAAAAAAGTATCAAGAGTTCAACAGCGCATGTTTAATTGTCATACCTATATGAATTTCACGTACGTAAGTTTATTGAAAATTTCTTAAAATATGACACTGGTTCTTTTTCATTTCTTTAAATGCATTATAGTCAGAAAAGAATAGTTGTTAAACGAACGTAAAACTCAAGAATTTCATTTTCATTTTAAGAACTTATTTTTCTGCGAACTCAATTTTCGTTGTTTATTTATTTATTTTTTTTTTAAAAAATGAAGTTCATTTAATAGATTTCGATTGTAAATTGCTTCAAGCTACAGTTGATAGCTGTTCTTCATAAAAGGGAAGTCCTTTTCTGCAGAGACTTTAACTTCGAGATTACCATAATTAACTTACTAACCTAAACAGAATTTAATGGACGCAATCAGTTGGTACATAATCCTAAATGCATTATTCATAAGTTGGAGCAAGAGATGGAAAAAATGAACTTCTATAAAAAATCGTTTTGTTTTTCTCTCTTTCTTTCTTTACTTTTCAAAGGCTACAGATACAGAAACTCAGGTAATAAACCTTTTTCCAAATTAATTAAGTTATCAAATTTACCAATAGTAGTCAAGAACTAATTAAGAAAGAACTTCGTATCTGATTTTTTTTCTTTTCCTTTGTTTTTACATCGAGCGTTGATTCAAAATGTATCCCATAGATAGATTGTTTTCATGAAAATCTGAATATAGTTTAAACTTTGTTGCAGGTACAGTTTGTACGTAAACGAAAAACATCTTTTCTGCTTGAAATTTAAGATCAAAGTTAAATATTATTAAAGAAATGAGTAGGTTAATCACCCTTGCACCTGATACTGACAATGAAAAGCAGCTAGGTTTTTAAAATAAAAGCAACATTGTACTTAAGGACCAGCTTATGGCCAGTGATGCAAAGTTTTGACAGTTCTGTTGATGAGCAATATTGGTTTAGTTTATAGTTTCACTATGTAGTAGCTCGCATATTATATTAGTAATAGTAACAAGGATTAAATAATCATATAGTATCTTCATATAGATGTTTTGAATATTGTTATTCAAATATAGCACTGGAGATTTTTCTCATTGGTACTGTATCGAAAAGTTAAGAGATACTTTTAGAACTTGGGTCGCTGGTTCGATCCCAGGTCTAGGCAAATGCATTTTGTGGAGGACAAACACCGTAGCCCTGGGTTTTCTCTGAAGGGGCCGTGGTGGCTCAGTGGTAGAGCGTTTACCTCTGGTGCTTGGGGTCCCGGGTTCGATCCCAGCCCCCGCCAAGTGAACCTTGTGGTGGACAAACACCGTGTGCGTCGGTTTCCTCGGGGCTTTTCCGTTTCCTCCCACTTTCTTCATTCCACCATTCCATTCATTTCTCATTATCACCATCTTCTTTAGCCTAATCGGTATAACCGTGGAAAGTAAAACTGAAAGATTCCATTCCATTTTTATTTTATTTACTTTTAGAACCGCTTCCGGGAACCTGAGACATTCAACAAATGTTTTGGGGAACCGATGTCAACCAATAATTGTAGGAAAGTATCTTCTTTGCGGTCATAGCACTCTAAATGGGTTTGAGCAGCGTAATATTCAAGGCTTGTC
Organism: Thermobia domestica; assembly: GCF_964235325.1. Lineage (NCBI taxonomy): Eukaryota > Metazoa > Arthropoda > Insecta > Zygentoma > Lepismatidae > Thermobia > Thermobia domestica. The sequence continues at coordinate 47,535 of NW_027656671.1, forward strand.
GGTGGTGGTTTTTTTTTTCTTGGTCAATTTGTATACACTACCGCACATATTTTTCTCATGCCAAGTTGCTTCCGAAAATAAAGCATAGCCATATTTAATAATTCTCTATTGGTCCAACTTACGAATCGTTTAGTGTTATTACGCCTATAACAACGTTTCCACAGCCTCACCTTTCCTGATACTACGCCGAATCGGCGGAGGCATGCTTCATACATTTTTGTCACTCTCATTGAAGGCGTTTACCCTCTTGTCTCTGTTCTGTAAGGTAATGCAGATTCTCCACACGTATTGCAAAGACCTTGGTTGCACTGTTGTACTCTACGGCCTCGGGCACATCAATATTTATTCAACTCCCTGCTTCGTGAATATCATTGCTACAATACTATACACCACCAACTCACACGTGAAACTACTTTTCTCATCATTACGCATGCGGGTAGCATTAGAAAAAAATCAATTTATTGTAAGGTTGGTTAACCATAAATAACGTTTGATACACGAGGAAGAGACGGGTTCCGTTTCGTGGCATATATGCACGCTATTAAAGTTCCATTACTCCTAGATATCAATATTGCTAGTGATTCGTGAAAGCAGCGGTAGCAATATCAGAGTGATGTGCCCAGATACGGACGCACTCTTTGATCATGATTATTACTTAAGTATATGTGCAGAAAGCACGGGTTGAGCAGTTCCTTCTTTTCTACTTGATTTTCATTTGATTTTTTAACTAAAATTCAAGGACACTATATATCATATGGGTTCAGCTGAACTGACGCGATTGGTGTGGTGATAGACCTGCACCTGTTATGGGTATGGAGTATTATGATGTGCAGGCTTACCATGCTATGTATAAGTGGTCGAATTTTGTGTCAAGTAGGTCTATTCGAAAAACACACATACCCGAAATTCATCCGATTGAGATCAAATTTGGCACAGTTGTGAAACTTCGCCTAGTAAAATATCACAGGAAATAAATATGTGGTACAGAACTAGTTATGGGCAGTCGAATTTAGCATCATATTTTTAAAAACACAAACATATATGTGTAAATGATCTCATTGCGATCAAATCTGTCATGGAAGTAGATTTGAACTAGCTATGCAAGCCTATTAAAAGTTCAGGTCTGTACCTAGGTAATTTCCCACCCTGTGCAGTGGCATCATTTGCCCTCGTCTTTTCTCCAGAAAGAACAAATAACAAAAAGCAGGATTTTCAGTATGCTAACCCCTCATGAAAAACAAAGAGAAGGGAAAATGCATTAGCACTCAGAAAAGTCTAAACACAACCAATATAATGTTGTCTGTTTTTTCTTTAAATATTAATCTGTCATGTTCGTGAAAGATAATGCAAGCACACCTGCAGAGGAAGGATGATATTCCTTTTTTATAGAATTAAATATCGAGCTTCAATCTCAATAATCAGTTTGCAATTCCAGTGCTACTAGCTCTTTTATCTTTATTTCTTGATTTTCTTTCTACATCTTCTTCTTCTTATTATTTTTCTTTAAAGTTTGTTGTTTCCACCTTTAACGATAAGAAACTTTTCCATGTCCTAAGTGTCGGTGGACCACCAATCTCGCCAAAAATTGGCGGCCCCGCGGCGACGATCCGCAGTGGCCCACACATAAGTTTTGAAAATTATACTATCAGCGGCAAAGACGTGATGAAACGCACACCAATGAACCACAAAATACTCCCACAAATTAAATCGCCTATACGCGTGATATGTTTACATTAAAGTAAGTGTAAAAACAATTTAACAAAGTAAAAACAAGAAGTATTCTGGGATGGGCGCGAACCACCAACCTAGCGATTACTAGGCGCGTGTTCTTCCGACTTCGCCACGGAGGTGATGAAGGAAACCTTCCTTGTAAAGAAAGAAAAATCCTTGAGGTCTTTTTAATTTGGCTAATAAGAGTGTTCCTTTAACCGTATATATTCGACGATAACCATTTGGGATAAGATAAAATCCGTTCGCCACGTAATTTTATAACAAAATGACACGTGTCTATTTACTTTATTTCATAGTTCTTCCAATATTCATTTCTAATGATTTGCAACAGTTACCATCTAAATTCATACAATTATACGCACTCATCTTAAGAGTTTTCATTTCATGATGTAGAAACAAGGGTTACTTTTGACCCTGCGCATTCACTGAGGAACAATTCGTCAAGAAAAATGATATATCATAATAATCTCATGCATATGACTGGCGATAGTTCGTGTTGGTCCGTCCGCAATTCTCTGTGACAAATCGAAGGAGCTCGGACCAAAATAAACGCGGTGGTAATTTTATCACTTCAACTCTAGATATCTGTTTCGACTCGACGAAACTCTGCCACCAGTAGCACACTAGCAGCAATCCTTCGACGCGTCGCTATATCGACGATCGACATTTAGCGGCAGTGGACCACTAGGTGTTGGCTACGTTTACGGTATGGGGTGGTTTGTGACAACGGTAAGACTAGTTTTCACATCAAAACTGTGATAACTAACTAAATGGAACAGGTATTTGCTACTGTTCGAAAATTAAGTTCTTGCATTTGACAACAATCAAGCAATTCATACTGGGATTTGTTTGCCCATTTGCTTTAGCACTGTGCATGTGACCTTAAATTAATGCGACCTAAACATAATTTGTAAATGTAATGTTGAAATAGAAGGTCAGTTTAGTAAATTTAACTGTCATCATCATGAGATCTGTTTCCAACAAGAAGTATTTATCTTTGATAATATAGCTATGACAGAATTTGGCGTCCCTCGAAACTTACCGCCTTGTGCAATTGCACGTATTGCACATATGGTAAAGCTGGCTCTGTATATATATATATATATATATATTACATGATGCGGCCTTAAGGTTTCCGATATATGGGTGGTCATATTTTGCATCTTATTTTCAGAAAGATAAACCCAACATATATAAATGGCCTCATTGATATCAAATTTAACACAGTGCTATAACATAACCTGCTATATGAATATATTAAATACTATGTTATGTAGGTTTACTTCTCAAGTTATGAGCAGTCGAATTTTGAATAATATTTTCGAAAAAGAATACCCCCATATACCAAACTCGTCAAATCTGAGTCGGACTTGGCATAGTGGTAGAACTTTATCTGCTATAAAAGTTTGTGAGTAGTAGAAAATGGATCGATCTGAGCCAACCTAGCTCAACATCAATCAACTCAGGAGCCCCTGGGAAAATGGCCATCGTACACCGTGAGCCCACGGTCTTTTAGACCTCCATTTTAGGGGTGAATTTATTCAATTTTATGAGCACTTTTTAGGGGGTGTATTCGTTCTCTTTTACGATCTCCATTTTAGGGGGTGAACTCGTTCCCTTTTACGAGCATATTTTTCAACCCCTATTTTAACATAGCAGAAATTACACTGAGACTATGAACATACAACAGAACAGATAATACATAAGAATACGTAACATAGCAAGGGTGAACTCGTTTTCTTTTATGAGCATATTTTTTCAACCCCTATTTTAACATACGAGATAACACATACGATTACGAACACATAGAAGAGTTGATAACACATAGCACTATTTTAACATAGCAGAAAATAAGACTACGTAACATAGCAAGGGTGTACTTGTTCCCTTTTATGAGCATATTTTTCAACCCTTATTTTAACATAGCAGAAATTACACTGAGACTATGAACACACAGTCGAGCATAAGACTACGTAACACACAACCACCTCCATTTTAAAGGTGTACTCGTTTTCCAAGCCCTATTTTAACATAGCAGAAATTACACCACATAGAAGAGAAGATAACACATAACGCTACGTAACACACAGCAGAACAGATAACACATAAGAATACCTAACATAACAAGGGTGTATTCATTTCCTTTTATGAGCATATTTTTCAACCCTTATTTTAACATAGCAGAAATTACACTGAGACTATGAACACACAGCAGAACAGATAATACATAGCACAGCTAATAAAAGAACATGGCTTATTTTCCAACCCCTATTTTAACATAGTAGAAATTACACTGAGACTATGAACACATAGCAGAGCAGATAATAAACACAACATCCATCCATTTTAGGGGTGTATTCATTCCCTTTTATGATTACTTTTTCAACCCCTATTTTAAGACAATGAATACCTATGCAACATAGCGATTCGATACGCTCTTTGAACCGATTTGGATAGTTCCAAAATTAGCAATGTATGAATTCCATTACAATATAATGAAACCTCGATATGGAGATAAGATTACTATTACCTACATGGATACTGACTCTTTCATTTACTACATTAAAACCGATGACATTTATAAAGATATAAAAGACATGAACGATTATTTTGATACTTCTAATTATGCAGAAAATCATGCTTTATATAACACAAAAAATAAACACGTTTTGGGAAAAATGAAAGATGAGTTAAGTGGAGTTCCTATCATTGAATATGTTGGTTTACGACCAAAAATAATGCAATAAAAACTGATGAAAATAAGGAATTGAAAAAATGTAAAGGGATCAAGAAAAATGTAGTTAAAGAACAAATTACGTTTAACGATTATAAATCATGTCTATTTCAAAACGAAACGATTCATAAAACACAATTTGAAATCAAAAGCAAATATCACAATTTAACAACAAATCAGATAACAAAATTAGCGCTAGATCCGTATGATGACAAGAGAAAAATTTTAAATTGTAATATACATACTGTTCCTTGGGGGTATCATAATAAAGATTTAACAAGTAAGATTTGTATATTGTAAATATGATATTTTTTTTGGATATATTAGTATTGATAAACAAAAAAAATATGTCACAGTCAGTTCGAGAACAAATAGTTGCAAAATTACATAAAAGTGCAAGACGAAACTATCCTCGAATACCCGTTATAACGAAAGGTATTCATGATTTATGGCAAGCTGATTTAGTTGAAATGAATAGTGGAAAATTGAAAGGTCTAGCAAAAATTAATCGAAATTTCAAATATTTATTAACTGTGGTAGATACATTCTCTAAATATGCTTGGGCTATTCCTGTGAAAAATAAAACTGGGAAAGAAATTACACAAGTATTTATAACAGTACTGAGAAAAGCAAACAAAAGCCCTAAATTTTTACAAACTGACAGGGGTCGAGAATTTTATAATTTAGAGTTTCAGAAGGCGATGAACCAAAATACCATTAAACATTTTTCCACGTACAGTGATGTGAAAGCAAGTATTATTGAAAGATTTAATAGATCGTTACGTAATTTAAACTGGAGACAATTTACACTGCAGGGAAATTGTAAGTGGATTGGCATTCTGCCGGAATTACTACATAAATATAATAATACTATTCATTCCACTATTAAAATGAAACCCATCGACGCTATTAAAAAAGAAAATGAAAATCATGTATTGACAAACATCTATTGCAAAAAGTTTTCTGTGATAAAAAGGAAAAGTAAATTTAAGATAGGTGAATATGTAAGAATTAGTAAATGGTATATCTTTGCTTTTCTTCTGATTGGTACAAAAATAAAATAGACTACTGAAATTTGTTCCCTCTATTATTTGAATAGCACAAAAAGGTATAAAATGACCCTTCTTTGATTTTCTTGTGATTGGTACAAAAATAAAATTTCGTTTATTTGGGTAGTACAAAATTATACAGAAATATTAAACTAGTTAAAACGGATCTTCTTCATTTTTTTCTGGTTCATACAAAGATAAATACTCCATCCAAATTTGAGTAAAATGGTCCATGTTCGCTTTCTCAAATTTAGCCCTTCGTTTTGCTTAAATAATACATAGCTAGTTAATACGGCATATCTTTGCTTTCTTTCTTGTTAATCCATTTGAATAGCTCAAAAAGGTACAGAAATTCTGGAGATAGTTAAAATTGTGCTCCTTTGATTTCTTTCTCATTAATACAAAAGTAAATAAGCCACTCAAATTTATTCCTTCTTCACTTTTTTTCTGCTTTGTACAAAATTGAATAGATCACACAAATTTACTAAATGAGGAAACGTTATCCCAATATGTGGTTTCATTTACGAGATTGACCTTTGACCTCGATGACCATTATTTTTTGAAACTTGTAGTAGTTGATGACCAATTACTAGATTTGGAAACAGTACCTCAATATTTGGCTCCGTTTTTAAGTTATTAGGTTTTAGGTATTTTGACCTTTAACCTCGATGGTCATTATTTTGGAACTTGTAGCACCTGATGACCAATTACTAGATTTGGAAACAGCACCTCAATATGTGAATCCATTTTCGAGTTATTAGGTTTTAAGTCCTTTGACCTCGATGATCATTATTTTGGAACTTGTAATATTTGATGACCAATTACTAAATGTGGTAACACCATCTCAGTATGTGGATCCAGTTTCGAGTTATTAGGTTTTAAGTATTTTGACCTTTGACCTCGATGGTCATTATTTTGGAACTTGTAGTATTTGATGACCTATTACTAGATTTGAAAACAGCACCTCAATACGTTGCTCCGTTTTCGAGTTATTGGGTTTTAAGTATGTTGACCTTTGACCTTGATGATCATTATTTTGGAACTTGTAGTACCTGATGACCTCTTGCTAAATGTGGAAACACCACTTCGATATTTGGCTCGGTTTTCGAGGTATTAGGTTTTAAGTACTTTGACCTTTGACCTCGATGGTCATTATTTTGGAACTTCTAGTATTTAATAACCAATTACTAAATGTGGAAACACAACTTCGATATGTGGCTCCGTTTCTGAGTTATTAGGTTTTAAGTATTTTGACCTTTGACCTCGATGATCACTATTTTGGAACTTGCACTAGTTGATGACCTATTACTAGATTTGGAAACAGCACCTCAATACGTTGCTCCGTTTTCGAGTTATTGGGTTTTAAGTATTTTGACCTTTGACCTCGATGACCACTAATTTTGGGACATGTAGTACCTGATGACCTATTGCTAAATGTGGAAACTCCACCTCAATACGTTGCTTCGTTTTCGAGTTATTGCGTTTTTAGTATTTTGACCTTTGACCTCGATGACCACTAATTTTGGGACATGTAGTACCTGATGACCTATTGCTAAATGTATGATATTCGTACTCAGCATGGTCGAAAACCCCCATATGAATACACCCCTAAAATGGATGGATGTTGTGTTTATTATCTGCTCTGCTATGTGTTCATAGTCTCAGTGTAATTTCTACTATGTTAAAATAGGGGTTGGAAAATAAGCCATGTTCTTTTATTAGCTGTGCTATGTATTATCTGTTCTGCTGTGTGTTCATAGTCTCAGTGTAATTTCTGCTATGTTAAAATAAGGGTTGAAAAATATGCTCATAAAAGGGAATGAATACACCCTTGTTATGTTAGGTACTCTTATGTGTTATCTGTTCTGCTGTGTGTTACGTAGTGTTATGTGTTATCTTCTCTTCTATGTGGTGTAATTTCTGCTATGTTAAAATAGGGCTTGAAAAACGAGTACACCCTTAAAATGGAGGTGGTTGTGTGTTACGTAGTCTTATGCTCGACTGTGTGTTCATAGTCTCAGTGTAATTTCTGCTATGTTAAAATAAGGGTTGAAAAATATGCTCATAAAAGGGAACGAGTGCACCCTTGCTATGTTACGTAGTCTTATGTTCTGCTATGTTAAAATAGTGCTATGTGTTATCAACTCTTCTATGTGTTCGTAATCGTATGTGTTATCTCCTATGTTAAAATAGGGGTTGAAAAATATGCTCATAAAAGAAAACGAGTTCACCCTTGCTATGTTACGTATTCTTATGTATTATCTGATCTGTTGTATGTTCATAGTCTCAGTGTAATTTCTGCTATGTTAAAATAGGGGTTGAAAAATATGCTCATAAAAGGGAACGAGTTCACCCCCTAAAATGGAGGTCGTAAAAGAGAACGAATACACCCCCTAAAAAGTGCTCATAAAATTGAATAAATTCACCCCTAAAATGGAGGTCGTAAAAGACGGTGGGCTCACGGTGTACGATGGTCATTTTCCCAGGGGCTCCTGAATTGATTGATGTTGAGCTAGGTTGGCCCAGATAGATCCATTTTCTACTACTTTTGTGAACTATTAACCAATCAGAAACAAAATTGGTATCATGATAGTTCTTGATCTAGTTATTAACGTGTAAAATATTACGTTTTGCAGACTTTGGGTTCCCATGTTATGCGCAATCGAATTTCTAAATAATTGAACATAAGAAAAGCATAATAAGTACCATTTTAATAGCAATAGGTCCGCTCCATCACCTACAATTAGTATCAGACCTCTATAATAACAAATATGAGGGTCGGGGAGTAACCTCATGTGTAAACGTAGCCAACACCTAGTGGCCCACTACCAGTAAATGTCGATCTTCGATATAATGACGCGTCGAAGGATTGCCGCTAGTGTGCCACTGGCGGCAGGGTTTCGTTAAGTTGAAACATATATATAGAGTCGGGGTGTTGAAGTTACTACCGCGTAGCAGCGAGGATTTCGTTTTGGTCCGTGTTCCTATAATTTATCGCGGAGAATCGAGAAGAGACCAACAAGGACTATCGCCAAGTCAAATGCATAAGCTTATTATACATATTAGTTTTCTAGACGAATTGTTCCTAAAGTGAGCTCCGAGAGTCAAAAGTAACCTCTCCTCTACATCGTGATGTGAAGAATCTTGATATGAGTGCGCATAGTTGTATGAATTTAGACGGCAATTGTCGCTAATAATTAGAAAGTGAATATGGGAAATCTATGAAATAAATAAACAGACGCGCATCATTGTGTTATAAAATTACATTTTATCTGGCGAACGCATTTTATCTGGTTCCAAACGGTTATCGTCGAATATATACGGTTAAACGAGCACTCTGATTGACCAAATTAAAAAGACCTTAACAATTTATTTCTCTACAAGCAAATTTTTCCTCATCGTCTCCGTGGTGAAGTCGGAAAAACACGTGTTTAGTAAACATAAGATTGGTGGTTTGCGCCCACCTCGGGATACTTTTCTGGTACTTTTTAAAGTGTTTTTTAGGCTCACCTAGTGCTTTCCGAAGATCAGTGAGACATTTCCTAACCCCTTCACTGAAAGCAAATAGGAAGGTGAGATGCAAAGCCTTGCTTCAGAAGTACGCGAATGGAAGACACAGATCAATTTCTCCTTTACGATGAGAAAATTTTAAACATTGAAGAATACCTCAACAAACAAAATAACATGGTGTATGCTGTTAGAAAAGCTTTTCAAGTTGTGAAAGAGGTTCAGCGGGGTCACCATCCATCCTCGTTGATGGTTTGGTAGGGGGTGTCGTATGACGGAGTCACAAAGTTGCAATTCTGCGAACCATGGGTCAAAACACATGCTCAGGTGTATCGTGAAAACATCTTGGAAGTAGCTGTAAAACATTTAGGCAACACACTCTTTATCAGCAAGCCGTGGACCTTCTAGCACACTGCACCAGCTCATAAAGCTAAGGTGAATCAAGTATGACTGGAAACGAATGCGCCGGACTTCATTGCTATCAGTGGCTCTTGGCTAGTCCAGATCTCAGTCCTCTAGACTATGCCTTGTGGTCTCGATTAGAGGCCATGGCTTGTACCAAACGCCTTCCCAATTTGAAGTCTCTCAAATGTGTCCTCGTCAAAGCAGTGGACAGGTTTCCGATGGACTATGTGCGTACAGCCATTGATGACTGGCCACGCTAATTAAGGGTTTGTGTCAAAGCGCATGGTGGTCTACCTGAGTAACGTCTGCACAACGGTGGTAATTTTGTATCTGTGGTGTATGCACTTCTTGCAAGTAAATTTATTTCTCTGGATCTGCTGTCTTCTTTACATTAGTACTGTTCCTTCCTGTGATAGCAAGAAATCATTAGAGAAAACTCAAACAACATTGTGACATATACATGTATGAATTAAAGCACATGTTATATACACTTTTCTCATTATGATAAACTCTCAAAATAATCTCCCACATTGTCCACAACACGCCGCCATCGATGCAGAATACTTCTAATACCATTGACATCATCATCCTCTACACCTCGTCTGAAGCGCTTGATCTATTGGGCAACAGCATTTCTAACACTGTGCTTTAACCTTTTCTATACCCATAGGCAAAATAAAACCCGCACATAAGCTATCTTCTAGTATTCTGCAGTATGATTGCATTATGCTGTAGATAAATGGAAGCTTTCTCCCCAACAGCACGTCGTAGATGTCGCTGCAAGAAATCTTGGTAATATCCTGATGTGACTGTAGTGCCATGAGGAAGGAAGTGACAAATACTTCTTTTATGTCATACGCTACAATCATCATTAATCGCGTGGGCGAGGAATTCTGCCGAAACTTCCGCATACGCGGTGATCCTGTATTTCTCCACTTGCCAAGACTGCAAGTTCATCTCAGGTTCATACGCCCTAGCTCTGAATTCATTCATAGCAATAATCATGAAGAAAAATTGATTACCTTTATTCTCATAGCGATGAACGTGATCGCAACAAACTTCATAACGTGTCCTGTTTTGAATCTCCATGAGGGCATATGGAATATTATAATGCAACTTTACGAAGGTTTAGATCTTGCGTCAAAGTTTTATGAATGGTGTGCTTGTCAATCCAAGTTTCCATTTCTAATTCACACAGAGTCCATAGTTTCTCGTTCTGGTGCAATGTTCCAACCAGGACCGTGCCGTGGAAAATCAGCGCATGGGGCGAGAGTATACGGCGGCGCCCCTATACATATATTCCAAGCAATTATTCCTATCTTTTTTCCTTTTTCTCTCGAATTTTTCTCCCACTTACTTCGGCGCCTCCTCGCTCCCCTCACGGCACGGCCCTGGTTCCAACACAGCACGTGACACATCGGTCAGCACACCCACAAGCGTGGCTGACCGTTTCATATCGCTGGTTGCTTGGCGTCTTTGCTAAAAAATTGACACCCATCTTACAACAGTTCGGTATGGCATATCATTATCCCCTAACGCTTCTGCCAATTCTTAGTGACATTCAGTCGCATTTATTCTCCGTTGAACAATCACTTTGATATACGATCTCCTTTCCTCTATGTCCACTTCCACTTTACATCACAACTAACTCACAATGTTTCTCCAGCACCCTGTGCTCATCTAAGACAACGCAAAGAGACATCCATTGACCAGAAAGTAAAGTACTGGTATCCACAGTCTGCATTTCCGTCTAGTTAAAAAATTACTGAGCTGCTATGTCATATCTTAAGGGTTATATCATAATGAGACCAGTTTTTGTAACATGTGCATTAATACGATGTGTACGTCACAGGATTGCTTGGGTTTTCTTTCATGATTCTTACCAACAAAATATTCATTAGGGATACTCTTTCAGTTATATGTAACACATTTTTAATACATTCCTCGATTATATAAATATCAGGTTTACTGTTTGCCATGACTAACTCCCCAACCCTTGTATTACAAAATGTTCTCAACTTTTCGAGTTAGACTATCAAAACTAGTCGGAATTTGTTTATACCAAAGATTATTTTTTCTTTAGGTGAAAAGTGTTAATTTTCAATCCAAATTTGGAAGATATACAAAAGGTATGAAACTTTCGTTTACACTTTTTTATAGACCCTCATTTCCTTTAAACACTGACATTGAAAATGGAATGAACAAAGCTTTATAGTGTACCATTCATTCACATTTTTTTTTTTAAAGTTGAGAAGCGTTGATATTTTTCATATTATTAAATACTATGATATATAAATTCCAAATTCTTGTTTAAATTGTGTAAGGTCGGAAGTCAAACGTTTAAACGAAACGTTTTTATTTCTTTTGTTAGTTATATTTACAATTATACAAGAAAATAAAATGTTTTAGGTTCAAACATTTTCCCCATTTTTTATTTGCATTTGGAATAAGATGGATATTTAATTCTCTTATGCTAATTGCTTTCATTACGATTTTGACGTCGTTTCTAAGAAAATTGGACACTTTCGGAAGTGTTTGACGCAAAAATTCTCGTTTCTCAGACATATATTCCCGATTGAATTAACTCTCACATATTACATTTAAAAGGCTTCTATGTTCGGTCGGTTCTAAACCACTTAATAGAGAAATCTGAATTTATGTGTTGTAGTATTTAGTATTCTGACAAAAATCTAGTCCACTAATTTTGGAAAGGGTAAATTGGTGTTTAGTGCTATTTTAGATGAAAGAAAGCATAAAAGAACGTCCCTTATCTTCTAGTGTATATTTAGTAAAATATTGCTACTCTTGTTTTAAAAAGTTCGACTTTCGGCCTAGACAGACCGATTCCGTTGGATTTTGGAACTTCAGAATGTTATTAGAGTCTGGAAAATATTTTCTAAACTGCAAACATCTTGAACTTCTTGTGAAGAGTGTTGGATGAAAGTGGTAAGAAAACAAGTATCAAACTTAAAGATTTGCAGTAGTGTGCATAATCGCAGTCATATATTTAAGGTGGATTACCACCCGGAAGTCAGTACATATTTTAGCTCATTCCCTTAACTACTGCGCAATGAAACGTTACATATTATAAATATTGTACTATAAGATAGAGCTATGTTTCAGCTACAACACCAAGGCATTGATTTATTTGGTTGTGTCAGCTGATATCGAAAAAGGTAACAAATAAAAGAAAATATTTGATTCGTTTTCCAATGAGCACAAAAGATGGCACTCGCTGTTAGATCTTACTAGAAGTGCTCAGTTTTATGAAATGGTTGTTTGTATGTGTAAAGTATTTTAAAGTAACGATCCTATTATGAAAATGATATATTGTTTGACCGTTTTTCCTATTATATTTCACATTTTATTTAAATATTAATTTACATTTAAGGAAATAGATTTTGAGAAGAATGTTGTGCAAAACGCCATAATGCGTTGTTGTCAAATTTGTACGTTTACTGTGGTAATCACAATAAGAAAATTCTTGGACTTTAGTGTTACAATTTGAGAAGCGGAACGTGACTGTGTATTGTGGTAAGGGTCGAAAACTAATTTCTCCAGTAAATATCCAAGCAGAATTTCATGATTACTTCCTTTATTATCTGGAATCAGCAAACACCCTCGACACTATCTGGCAACGCCGACCTATTTATGCAGCGTTTAGTATAGCACCGAGAACACCTAGTGATCCACCTTAAAATGTTCGATAAAATTATGTCTTAAGTTTGTTGTTTTCATTTACAAATTACTTCCAGTTCACAGCTTTCGTCTTGTAAAAAACAGCACTATTACAACTAAAACACTTATGTCCTTAAATCTTATGCTATATTCACAGAAAGCAGAGTATGACCCGCGTGGGTCCGTATCTTGTTCGGTACGCCTTTTATTGTGATAGTACCGGGTTCGATCCTCATGTGTGCGTTGCCAGAGTAAAGACTTTAATTGCAGTACGTAATTCTGATCCTACAGATCCCCAAGTGGGCTTGGACATCTACAATGGTCCGGGATTCAATCCTCTAAAGCTTATTTGTCTCCCTTTGTATTTAACAACAATTCGAATCATTCATTTAACCCTGCTATATAGCCACTGGACATATGATACGGAGATCGAATCGGAACGCTTTAAAGAACCAACATAAAAGTGGATACCAATCGCATATTTAGCGCTGATGCAATTTATTAATGTACGAATTATTAAGCTGCATAGGCACTAATCACTCGTGCTGTAAAGAAAAATGAATTAGGTTACTACTTCAAATTAACACATGTAAATTTAAATCATAATTATTATTTTGAAAGGATACTCGAACTTTAAATTTTGATTTAATTAACACTTGAACTTCACAAACAAAATTACATCACTTTTAACACTATAAACGAATGACTGATTGTTGTGATATATATATATATATATATATATATATATATATATATATATATATATATATATGTATTAATTTAATTCAGGCCCATTGATTATCGAGAACACGGATGTCGCGGTCGTCACGGATTATTAATTATGTTTCATTACGTTGCTGATTTTTAAACTTTCACTATCACTGTTCGCTCACTTTGACACTGGAAGGGGGGACCATATTGGAAATCCAGGGGGGATGTCCTGTAGGTTGCGGGTTGCTTTCCTCTCATCTTCTTTGCGATAGGTTGGATGGTTTGCCGTTCTCCTGCTCCACGCTGCCAAAACAACTTTAATTCACACTTGATGAAAATATTATTTAACGTTGCTCGTTCATTTCAATAATTCGTTCTAATTTCTCATTATGACTTCACTAAACGTATATTTCAGACTCTTCATTATTGCTGTATTTTCGCACCCGCTAGTTCATTCGTGGTTGCCGCTTCGAGTGTATGTATAACACTAACTTTACTTTTCTCTCCGTCTCGTCTTGTTGCTAGGCAAAGAATCGGTTTGCTACGCAGTTTGGTGATGTCAGAAGCTAAAAATAGCTATGACAGCCCATAGACAGGAATGTTTTGAGACGACGATTGTTCTTTGTGCTGAATTTTGTCTCCTTATTTGGGAAGGAGAGAGGAACTCTGCGATCTCTGTCCCAGACGAAACGCACATACATATATGCACATTCGTTTGTTGGCTGAGAGAAAAATTCTTAAGAGCACTATTATGCGAGGTTCATTCAGAAAGTTCAAAATTTCTTCTTAAAAATTAACTGAGCTGAACTGTATGGTTACAAAGGCGCTCGACAGGACGTTTGTTTTTGATAGAAGAGGAAAAACAAACAGAACCCTGCAACACTGATCACTTCACTAGTGTCACCAAATTTCATTCATTGGTCTTCAAAGGGTTACCATCACTTAATTCTTCAATTCTTCTTGAAATGAAACGGCGAAAAATTTTTAGAGTTCTTTCGGAAATACGGTAACGAACACGTGGGCCATACAAAACTAGTTTCGGATTACGATTGGGCCATAATTTCAATAAAGTTTATCAATGTCTTTTATTATATCATTATTTGTTGTTTCAAAATATTTGAGAGTCACCATTTCAAACACATCAAAACATAAACAAAGTTTTCATCATTTTAGTTCAAAATAACATATCAGATAATTCGAATAACTAATTACTATTATTGTTTACTATTAAACACAAAGATATTATTTATAAAGATATTTGATAACTATTGTAACTTAAAATATTTACTAATGTAGTGCCTTGTACTCTTACGTGTAACATGAATTTATTTTCTTACTATTCTCAAAAAGCATTCATTTTCAATATTTACTTTCATTAAAAAAAACAACTTCCAACGTTCTTGAATACTAACACAACAAATATATATTCATTTCCATATGTTTTATTAGTAGTGATATTATTTCAATTATCATTACTAATATGAAACAAATATACGACACACAAATTAAATTCTAGTATCAACACACGTAAATATTTTCAGAAAATTGGTTAAGGTATGAAAGATTTTTTTTACTTAAATCTACAACGGTACTTATTAATCGTAATATTTTACATTTATTACATTCTGGTTAAAACTTGAGCAAGAATGGACTGAGCAGAGGATGGTTTGTCACACCATTACACTTTTTGAAGTGTCTGCCCTCCGAAATTTTGAAGATACCTACCCACATTAAAATATCATTTATTTCCATCCCCGAAGCAAAGTGAAAAGATAGGATATTTGGATAAAATTTAAAAATAATATAAGAGGGGACTAATAAGAAAATTGCCTACTCCGGGCATTACATAATACGAATAGCCCATAATACTGGAGGGACCTTTGCTTCCATGTCTTCAAGTACTACGTGAAATATTTTCGTATTCAACGAAAAGATTAATACAAAGTGAATGGAACAATAGTTGCTAATAATTATCACATACACAACTTACTTGATACTCATTTATAATAGGATGTCTCATTATATCTTCCTTTCAACTGAACGACGCGTCATGAAGGTGGGTACAGGTAACTACCATAACTTACTACACCAAACTTCAAGTATCCTCAGCTGATTAGTAATCCCAGAGGCATACTGATTAGGTAAAACGAAATAACTTGACATAACACATTCTAAGTATACATTACTATTAATGGACGCATGTTTATTATTTTAATTTTGTAAAATTGAAACACTATGATGGAATATTCTATATAAATTTTCCACATCTTCACAATTTAAATTTATTTCATTTTACTATATTTAAAAATATTCACTGCGCAAATTCACTCTTGCATTTCGAAAAGAAACACTATATTTTCTGATTCAAAAAAATCAAATTTCATTGTGAAGCATTAACAAAAAAATGTACTAGTACAAATGATTTCGTATTTCTTATGCTTGAAATATCAAGATTTTAAAAGTGGTATCTCTTATCCAACCTTTTCTTCCTCTTTTTTTTTTTTTTGAAATATCAAAACCATTGCAAGTGTCGGTTTCATACAGTACAAGCAGTCCGGCATAACGAAGTTTTTATTTATCCTACACCTACTTTAGGCTTTTTCAACACAACAACAATTTTCAAAGGTTTCATTTGCCAATAAACAAGTAACATGAATGTATAAACTAGTACGAGCTTTTCATCGATCCTGATTACAATAGAAAGCAGTAGCGCAAAACTCAAAATCGGTTTCTCTACATGTATGACTGCTGCATAGCACAAGAAATTGACTAACTTATCACTGCTTAAATCACAATTACTTTTCTTTCGTGATAATTTTCGATGTGCACCAATTTTACGGTATTCAGAATGAATGCTAAGTTGCATTTTTTGTTTCACTAGTTTTTTCCATTTACCTGTATGTTTGGCCTTTGTTGTTACGTCACGATCAGCTGATAGCACATCACTGACAGTAATTGGTGATTGACATTTAATTTTCCTATTATGTTCACTTTCAAATCGCTGAGACGTAAAAGATTTATTCACGCGATTACCACATTCTTCCTGAAAAGGTTCGTGATGTTTGTCTGCAGGTGATGAGTGGTCAGCACCTGACCCCTTTACTAAATCATTATTTTCTAAGTTACCAGAAGGATCTGATTTGAAATTTTGATCACCGGGATGCGACAACACAACTGTACATTCACGACTTCTTGTCTGATCATTGGTGCGACTGTGACATTTATTTCTTAAAGAACATTTACGAACACACTTGGAAAATTTTGAAAAACAATACAACATGCGTTTAACTCTTTTTAGTTTCCGTCTGACTTTACGTACTTTCTTTTTATATTGCTGGTGCTTTTTGCCATATTCCACCAGTAAATTATATTTTCTCGCCCTTTGACAAACAATATTTCGTAATCTACTAAAATATTCTTGACAGGTTTTCAATCTCTCTTCCCACGTTACTAAGTTATGGTCATTACCATGAGGCCTACCTGGCATTAAGCCGTTTGTACTATCTTCTAAATGCACAATTTGGCTGCAAGTGACAATCCAAAACGTAACATAATTCATTTCTTCTATCTGTATGTTTTTAACTTTCAACTCACAGCTTAAAGAACTACTCTTCTTTTGACAAATCTTTACAACCCTAACAGACACAAAAAATAAACAAGTTTTGTGAAACGGAACGCATTCCAATCTACTGGTTAGTAAGGTGCCATAAAAACAATTTTCCTCTAATAAACGTAATACACTACAAGGCTGCGTATATGGGCTACTCTCATTCCCCTTTTCAACGCAATTTATTACCACTCTAGTAAACCTTTCTGTAGTAACGCACGCATTGCATCCCTGGATGCCTTTTGTTCCTCTACAAAACAAACAAACAAAAGCGGAAACAGCTGGCTGTTCATTCACACACACAGCTACACTAGACGTGACCAACTTGATAGTTGGTGAAGGTTGCAAAGAGACAGCTGGGTTGAGGTTGTTATTCTTTTTTCTTTCTGAAACGCTATTCGACAGAGACAAAACAAACTCTTTGGCTTGGCCTACCTCAGCATTAATGTAACTAACAACAGGAATGATTTATTTTTCTACTTTTAATTCACTCTCAGATATTTCTTCAACCTGTTCAAATTCATTGTCAAGAAATTCAACATCGGCTTGATTTACAACAATAGGTGGTGACTGAGACCTAACACGTGGCCAAATAATACAACGTTTAACACATTCATTTTTCACTGTTTGTGCGTATATTTTTCGAGCTACGGGGGCAGTGTCCCACAAAGTACCTACGGATTCATATTCAACAAATTTTAAGCAATTTTTAGCAAATTTTCTTTCTAATGGTACTATTTTCCTTCTATGACTCTCGTAACTTTGAACATTTTCTAACTTATTAACATTTACAGAGGGATACGGAAATGTTACAGCTTCAGGAGGATCGACAACCTTAACCCCTTTTGGTGGTACAGTTTTACAATTTACCTTCCGTTCATCGCTAGAATCCTTATTACAACTAATCTTGTGATGTTTTAAGTACTTTTTATATATCCTTTCAGCTAACCTTTCTTTCGCAATACGTACTATCTCTGAAATTTCGAAATCAATCTTTAACTTACGCTTAATGTCTGACAGAGAAACAGATTTTGATTTGAAAACACATTCATCTTTAATTCTTCGATAAAGCTCAGATTCGCGTATTTCATGCATTTTAGACACAATTTTATCTTCAACTCCTGCTCTATATTCCATATTGCTTTTCAAAAGAAATTTTGCAGCTTCCTGTTTAGCTCTTTTACGAATTTTAGATGTTTCCTGATCTACCTTCAAAGCATTTTCAACTTCTCGCAATGTAAATGGTTCTATTCTATATCTGAATTGCCTTTCTACCATTACATACTCTGTTTCTTTTAGAAATTTTCGCATTTCCTTCATGACAGGTGCCATTTCTCCATTCACATACATGATGACTGATTTACGAATGCCAAACAACAAAATTAAAAGCACTGAAAAGGCACTACGATTTACCTTGATTAAAAATACAATTAGCGTCGCTTTTATGTGGTTTTATCAAACATTCCAGTACGTAAATTACTAATTTCCATTTAGCGGTTCAGGAGTTCTGTCTCTGTTTCGGAGCGCCATTCTTGTAACACGACGGGTTCGATTCCTGTTTGTCCCTGGGGGGCGCGGTGGCTCAGTGGTAGAGCGTTCACCTCTGGTGCTTGGGGTCCCGGGTTCGATCCCAGCCCCCGCCAAGTGAACTTTGTGGTGGACAAACACCGTGCTCGTGGGTTTTCTCGGGGTTCTCCCGTTTCCTCCCACTTTCTTCATTCCACCATTACACTCATCTCTCATTATCACCGTCTCCTTTAGCCTAACCGGCATAACCGTGGGACGTAAAACTCAAAGATTTCATTTTTTTTCCTGTTTGTCCCTGTTCGAGCGCCATTTCTATGACCCGCATGGGTCCGTATCTTGTTCGGTATGCCTTTTATTGTGATAGTACCGGGTTCGATCCTCATGTGTGCGTTGCCAGAGTAAAGACTTTAATTGCAGTACGTAATTCTGATCCTACAGATCCCCAAGTGGGCTTGGACATCTACAATGGTCCGGGATTCAATCCTCTAAAGCTTATTTGTCTCCCTTTGTATTTAACAACAATTCGAATCATTCATTTAACCCTGCTATATAGCCACTGGACATATGATACGGAGATCGAATCGGAACGCTTTAAAGAACCAACATAAAAGTGGATACCAATCGCATATTTAGCGCTGATGCAATTTATTAATGTACGAATTATTAAGCTGCATAGGCACTAATCACTCGTGCTGTAAAGAAAAATGAATTAGGTTACTACTTCAAATTAACACATGTAAATTTAAACCATAATTATTATTTTGAAAGGATACTCGAACTTTAAATTTTGATTTAATTAACACTTGAACTTCACAAACAAAATTACATCACTTTTAACACTATAAACGAATGACTGATTGTTGTGATATATATATATATATATATATATATATATATATATATATATATATATATATATATATATGTATTAATTTAATTCAGGCCCATTGATTATCGAGAACACGGATGTCGCGGTCGTCACGGATTATTAATTATGTTTCATTACGTTGCTGATTTTTAAGCTTTCACTATCACTGTTCGCTCACTTTGACACTGGAAGGGGGGACCATATTGGAAATCCAGGGGGGATGTCCTGTAGGTTGCGGGTTGCTTTCCTCTCATCTTCTTTGCGATAGGTTGGATGGTTTGCCGTTCTCCTGCTCCACGCTGCCAAAACAACTTTAATTCACACTTGATGAAAATATTATTTAACGTTGCTCGTTCATTTCAATAATTCGTTCTAATTTCTCATTATGACTTCACTAAACGTATATTTCAGACTCTTCATTATTGCTGTATTTTCGCACCCGCTAGTTCATTCGTGGTTGCCGCTTCGAGTGTATGTATAACACTAACTTTACTTTTCTCTCCGTCTCGTCTTGTTGCTAGGCAAAGAATCGGTTTGCTACGCAGTTTGGTGATGTCAGAAGCTAAAAATAGCTATGACAGCCCATAGACAGGAATGTTTTGAGACGACGATTGTTCTTTGTGCTGAATTTTGTCTCCTTATTTGGGAAGGAGAGAGGAACTCTGCGATCTCTGTCCCAGACGAAACGCACATACATATATGCACATTCGTTTGTTGGCTGAGAGAAAAATTCTTAAGAGCACTATTATGCGAGGTTCATTCAGAAAGTTAAAAATTTCTTCTTAAAAATTAACTGGACTGAACTGTATGGTTACAAGAGTTATTGTCCATTACAGTAAGAAATTCAAATCATTCAATATTTCCTCTATTTTCCTCATTGCTTTCAAACTGGGAGACTATAAAACAATTTTTCGATGAATGATAATAAAGCTTGCTGTGCAAGAGATTACCTCAGTAGTTTCCAACCGTTTTGACTGGTAACACTCTTTGCTGAATAGCCATGGCATAGTGACACATCTGTTTTATTTTTTGTTTCATTTCTGTTTTTTTTCCTTTTCTTTCTTTTTTCTTTTCTTTTTCTTGTTTTGCAAATAATGATTAGATTATAATAGTGTAAATCTATAACAGGGATGGCTAGCATTTTAGATATGAGGACTAATTTTCATTTCAGAAATCAATGGAGTCTACTTAAAGTGTCAATTTATAACGAACACAACAACTAAAAACGCGTGTACCAGCAATGTAGAGAGTCGTAATCAGAAAAGAAAAAAAAACTTACAATTTTATTTGTTTCTTCCACTCCTCCCCTACTCCGCTCTGCCCCAAAATAGTGAGTATTCAGGAATATCAAAACCCATCATGCTAATGTATACAATAATATGCTGTATGCGTCAACATGTTCACAAAAACTAACTTGTAGATCCAAAAATAACTACATAATCTGTGAAGAAAAAATGTCTCAAACAAAGAAATGGCTTGCCAGCCTGTGTTTAAATAAAGGATCACAACTCTACAGCTATTACGAATGAATAAAAATGCTTCATTTGAAACACTTTATTAGATAAAACCAGGGGTAAAAGTGAGGGGGTGTAACGGGATAGACGTACCTCCCGTAAAACATACCCCCGGTAAAAAAGTACTAGGATAGATATACCCCATGGTAAAACAGTCCTGGGACAAACGTACCCCCGGTAAAAAAATCCTAGGACAAATGTACCTCCCCGGTAAAATAGTCCCACAGATAAACATACTCCCCGGTAAAACTGTCCTAGGACAGATATACCCCCGGTAAATCTATCCTAGGATAGATATACCCCCCGGTAAAACTATCCTAGGACAGATATACCCCCCGGTAAAACATCGAAAAAACAGACAACAATCAAATTTTTCGATGAATCTTATTCACAAAAAGAAAAATTGTTCACTCACAATAGGGGGTAAATCTATCCTAGTATATTCTTGCCCCCTGTCGGTTTTCCTTAAACTCAAAGAAAATGAAGACAAAAGATATAATATTAATACCATATTGAAGTGTACATCTACATCAGTGAACATATACCGGGGGGTAAATCTATCCTAGGATATTCTTATCCCCCGGTCGGTTTTTCTTAAACTCAAAGAAAATGAAGACAAAAGATATAATATTAATACCATATTGAAGTGTACATCTACATCAGTGAACATATACCGGGGGTAAATCTATCCTAGGATATTCTTACCCCCTGTCGGTTTTCCTTAAACTCAAAGAAAATGAAGACAAAAGATATAATATTAATACCATATTGAAGTGTACATCTACATCAGTGAACATATACCGGGGGATAAATCTATCCTAGGATATTCTTACCCCCCTGTCGGTTTTTTTAAACTCAAAGAAAATGAAGACAAAAGATATAATATTAATACCATATTGAAGTGTACATCTACATCAGTGAACATATACCGGGGGGTAAATCTATCCTAGGATATTCTTACCCCCCTGTCGGTTTTTCTTCAGCTCAAAGAAAATGAAGACAAAACATATAATATTAATAGCATAGTAAGGTGTACAAGCCCAATTGGAAATATTTATTACCATTTAATTTTGCGGCTAAACAACGTTGTTCGAATAAATAAATATTTTTTATAAATCGTTAAATATTGATCACTTTAATAAATTTAAATTTTAAATAATAGAGCTTGATATTTGTACTCTACGAACTCGGTGTGTTTTCCCTGCACTTTACACACACACGCACAAACACACTCACACACACATACACAGAGGGAGAGAGAGAGAGAAAATGAGAAACACTATGTAAATTTTTCCTTCCCAACTTGAAAATTTAGAACATGTTCCGGTTCCCGAAATCTTATTGGAGAGTTATAATTTCTTGCTAACTTACTTTACTGTA